>NC_047028.1:19222698-19396688 GCF_902652985.1 Pecten maximus
TTACGTCGTTACTTACCATCAACAACAAAAAAAACTCTTGCGCCGAGAAAAGAACATTACTAGCATCCAAGTGAGTTGTGGCGCATCTAATATAGGACCCGTTCATAGCTACAGTGGGATTCCCACTAAAGGACACCTCTTTCGTTGTGGTACAATTCCCGTCTGTGGATGTTTCTGTCTTTGTGAATTGCGTGACATTAACGAACGAACTTGATCCGTCTAATTTCATCTGAAGATTGATCTCTCCAGAGGGATAACCTGTATCGCCTGAACATTTGATAGCAGGATACATAGGACTACCGGTTGCAATTCTGATGGCAGAGGTGAGAGTTGGGCTGGATTTCGGTATATCTGTCAATTAGATGTATAAACATATAAATACCAACCAAAATAGTTTATTTGAAGTTGTTTCAAATTTTTAGCTTTGCAAAAGTGTATTTACGTTTCGTTTGTCAACAATACAATTAACCACAAGAATAATATATCGTATACGTTTATTATTATTATTGGCCAGCCATAAAAGTTTGGTCGCTGTACATGCGTGCAGATTTACATAAACAAGATGCCTACTAGCCTTAATGGTCATTTGATTCATGAGACTGGTACTTTGTAATATACATACTATGTAGTAGTATAGTGGTACTGACAACGATTTGAATTGTGCAATACTGTAATTTCACAATCATGTTACAAGTTAGAAGCCATGGCTTCCATGTCAAAGTTTTCACGTGTTCGCAGAAATACTAACACTTTATCGGCTTTACTTCCTTTACATTCCAACCAGTTTTCAATAACTCCCGTGGAACTGTTTAAATGTTTATTTTCATTTTTCAAAATGGCGGCTATTTTGGATTTTGGACATTCCTCAAAAAAGAGCCATCTCATAACGAGTATTTCTGGTTCGTTTCAGACATGTTTGAACTTGATCACAGTAGTGCAACTAGTTAAACGAAAGACAAATCACGATGGCTATAAAGTGTCACCTTGTGTGATTGGTCACATCTTACCCTGTATATAAAGTGTCACCTTGTGTGATTGGTCAAATCTTACCCCATATATTAAGTGTCACTGCCCATGATTGGTATAAACTTACCCCAAATAGTAAGTGACACTGCTTGTGATTCGGTACTTCCGCCAGTGTTGCTGACATCTATAGTAAACTGCCCTCCATCATCACATTCGGCACTATCGTAGGAAATTTTGAGGGAGGATTGACTGAACACAACCTGTTCCCCAGTCTTCAAATTTCGATTGACAACATTTCCACCGGAAATGACATCAGCAATATTTCGAGTAGCCTTTGTAATGTTGATATAGTCGAAGGCTGCCGTCATGTTGCAAGTAAGAGTAACAGGGTCCCCTATGAAAACCGTCTCATCGGTGCAGTTGATGACTGTGGAGTGCATATGTTCTACTATTTAGTGAATATTATCAACATAACCGACAACACGATTGTTACATTGTCGACTTTTTAACAGGTAAACAAGTTGTCTACCAAGATTCTTATGTAAAATAAAATATATCGAATTAGTTACAAAGAATTCTTTTTTGATGGTCAGTATCTGTAGTAATGTTCAAATTTGTTTTACTCTCATTTTAATCACGCTTTAGCAATAACTACTGTTCCTAAAAATAGCGATGTTTTACAGCATTAATAAACAAAAATAACATGAACTTAGACATGAATTATTCTGATATATCCTTTTGGAAGTTTAATTTAAAAACAAAATGTGACATGGCTAGAAAGTGGGGGGTGGGTGGAGATGGAAATCTAAGAATTTATTAATTTCTTTTGTACAATCCTAGTGAAAATTCATTTAACATTATCACGACAAAGTGCTGAATTCATACCTAGCCTGGAACGACTTACTACATCTAAAAGAGATAATATCGATCAAGCAATCTTTTTCAGTGAGTGAACATCTTGAGAGCAATTCGGGATCATAGCAAACAAATGATAATTATTGTCTACATGCTTTGTATCTGATCTAAAAGTCATTGTAAACGTATCTTATGAAGGAAGAAACACTTTATGAAATGTAGGTCAATAATCTCTGTATTTGGGGACATAAATGATACGTACACTGGGACGAAGGTGGTGGCAGCGTTGTGGTTGTTGGTCCTGGTGTTGTTGCTGTGAATAAGAATGCCGACAATTACGTCACACGTTCAATGTAAATTATCCAGACAGATTGTAGTTATGGTGACGAATAAATCACCATTCACCACTTTCATGAAAAACATTATTTTATATTGATATTTTGTTATCAATCATCAAACCATCAAAGCTCTTAAGAGAGATCTGCACAACACATTGTGATATTACCAATTCTACATCATATACAAATGTGTATTATATATATGGATATGAAAGAATTTCAGTTGTGGATATTAACAAAGTTAAACTTCCTTCTGATATTTAGATGCTTTAATTCATGCATTTTTTTTGTCCGTTGTCGTTTGAATATAATGTAAAAAAAAATAGTGTAAATATATTAAAATTTTAAACATCAAATATATGATTATCGTCATAAAGTTTCCTTCTATATCAGCATTGTAAGCGACTCTTACTTGTGATGTTCCAAGGGCATACAACTCCTTCACAACTCTTGCATACAACATTGTCCGTTGTGATATCGGCACACTGGTCTGCATTATGGCACTGATTACCATACGGATATCTCCTATCACACTCTACATACTTGTTACAGTTTGTCGGATGGTGTAAATGCTTTGGGGCATCGGTTGTGTTGCAGTATTGCCCTAAAATAATTAATTTCAGTAGATTGGTATTTGGAAAAATGTTAATACGAGATCACTCACAAGTATATGACACACTTATATATATATATTTTTTCATATTTTTTCATGTTGTTTATTTCTGTCAATCAAGCGTCCAGCTGCTATAGTTATTTATCACATTTTTACGAATTTCATCAATAATATCTCTTTGATATTAAGTTGGGTATTTAATTATCAGCTGAAATATATACTCTTTACTGTTTGTTTCTTCTGTGCTGAAAACCTATGACCTTTGAAAAAAGACCTATTATGATTAAAATATAATCTTTATTAAATGATTTAATTACTGAATTAACAAACATGTCCCCTACCAAACCCACTATAAATAGTAACAGTGATCTTTTGACCTTGACCCAAAAAAGCTAAAACTCGAACTTGGTATGTAGCTACTCATGCTGAAGATACGTAGAAACTTTCACAGACTTTAAAGAATGGTTGAAAAATGAGTGAACGGATTTGCAAGCGGACAGACCGGGAGGAAACTAGTTTTACCGGTAGGGTACTAATAAGATACATTATACATACTTGGAATCAGCTCTAGTGTACCAACGGCCGACTCGGTAGTAACTCCTAATTCTTGGTTGGTTGCGACACATTTTACTTCTCCGCCTTCGTCTGCCGACGTAAAATTGAGACCAAATTTGAAATATTTTGTCGTTCCACAACTCGTGTTGGTCGTGTTTGTGTCATATTGTATAATTCGGTCACTCTCGAATGGCACAAATGTCGACTGTCCTTTCATTTTGTACACGACTGCGAGGTTACCGGGGGAAGGAAAACCAACCTCCGCCATACACAGGTGCTCGAATCCACCTCTATGGAACATCAGGTTTTCAATTTGATCCGGATTTAACGTCAGTATTGGAGTCCCAGGATTTTCTATCAAAACATTATAAATGGATTATAAGCGAATTTATTCATAGGAGAAAATGTAAAAATTAAAAAGTAAGCGCAGAAGTTATTTATTTCTATCTCAGAAATTTAAACTTCGAAATGATGTCGATGCTATATGTTGAAATCAAATAAATTGAAATAGTAATTCTTTCTTCGTAATTTATCAAACGTTTCCATGTTACTCTACCTTTTGAATATACACAACATTCGTCCTATTAATCTTTATTACAACTAAAGTTTTTTTTCATATATCGATACGCTATTATCTGTTATTAATTGATCTATAATCATGAGATAGCTATTCATAATTTCCGTCTCTGTTTTAATCTTACTATATAGTGTAAACGTCATGTTGGTAGTAAGTGGACTGGAAGCCCCAGTAGCTGTACACGTGTATTCTCCACGATCCACACAGTCCAGGGTAGACAGCGTTATGGTAACAGAGAGTGACGAATTATCTTCCGTGTACACGTAAGATCCACGAGGAGCCAAAGGTTGACTTGGAGTTCCACCTTTGTCCAGGCTAAAAATAGTTGTCGCAGACGAAGAACCTGTCGTTTTTCTTGTCATCGTAACGTTTGTCCAGCCTTGCGCGCTGCGTACGTAACAACCAATAACGATATTTGAACTACCAACTTCCTCCCTCCTGTCATACGCATTGAATGCTATGTCTGAAGAAGAAAATAAATTCAGATTTTTTGTTTGTTTGGTAATGTTAAATCACGTATCATCACATGATGTTGTGATGTTGAATTATCAAATGATGTTGAAGTATCAAATGATGTTGAAGTATCAAATGATGTTGAAGTATCAAATGATGTTGAAGTATCAAATGATGTTAAAGCATCAAATAATGTACCAAGTTATTGAAGTGTGCATACATATTATTAATGCAGTAATGTACGAAGTGTGTAATATTAATATGAGTGCATTAATATATGAACTGTACTACATAAATTATACTAATGTCAATGAGTAATGTAGTGATATTGAAGCATCAAACAATGTACCAAAAGTATACCTTTTTACCACTAGTGCAATATGAAGTGTGTACACTTATCATAAGTGTAGTATTATATGAAATTCTGAAGAAATATCAAATTATGTACAAAGTTTATACACTGATTACCATAGAGGCAGTAATCTATGAAATATTGAAACATCAAATAAAGTATCAAGCAGAAATATGTGAAATGTTATATCAAAAGATGTTAAAGTATGAAATATTGCATCAAATAATATACCAAGTTATTGAAGTGTACTTACATATTATTAATGTAATGTACGAAGTTGAATTATCAAATGATGTTGAAGTATCAAATGATGTTGAAGTATCACATGATGTTGAAGTATCACATGATGTTGTGATGTTGAATTATCAAATGATGTTGAAGTATCAAATGATGTTGAAGTATCACATGATGTTGAAGTATCAAATGATGTTGAAGTATCAAATGATGTTGAAGTATCAAATGATGCTGAAGTATCGCATGATGTTGAAGTATCACATGATGTTGAAGTATCAAATGATGTTAAAGTATGAAATATTGCATCAAATAATATACCAAGTTATTGAAGTGTACATACATATTATTAATGTAATGTACGAAGTTGAATTATCAAATGATGTTGAAGTATCAAATGATGTTGAAGTATCAAATGATGTTGAAGTATCGCATGATGTTGAAGTATCAAATGATGTTGAAGTATCACATGATGTTGAAGTACCACATGATGTTGTGATGTTGAATTATCAAATGATGTTGAAGTATCAAATGATGTTGAAGTATCACATGATGTTGAAGTATCAAATGATGTTGAAGTATCAAATGATGTTGAAGTATCAAATGATGTTGAAGTATAAAATGATGTTAAAGCATCAAATAATGTACCAAGTTATTGAAGTGTGCATACATATTATTAATGCAGTAATGTACGAAGTGTGTAATATTAATATGAGTGCATTAATATATGAACTGTACTACATAAATTATACTAATGTCAATGAGTAATGTAGTGATATTTCAAGTGTATTTAGCAAGATATTATTTTGGCACTAGTAACTTAGTAATATATACTTACACTATAAATGTGCATATAGAAGGTGTATCAACTAAGTATACATATTATAGAATTATAGGTCATAATGTTCCAATTATGTTGTTTAAGAAATTTTATTATAGAAACTATAAGATATTTATAACGCACAGATATAACCTACATAAATAATATAGCATTATGCTAGATAAAATACATTGCATAACACTTAACACACAAGGAATTAGAGAAAAACAAAAACGAAATAGACTACACCAATGGATAAAACAACAAAAAGCAAACATAGTATTCTTACAAGAAACACATTTCACAGAAAAAGAAAAACAGTATGTAAACACAGAGTGGAATGGTTGTATACAACACAGTTTTGGCACAAGTCAGAGCAGAGGAGTTTCTACTCTCATTAAAAATAATATTGATTATGAAATAATTAATACATGGGCGGATAAAGAAGGGAGAACACTAATGATCAATACAAAAATAAATAATAATGTCTACACTCTAGTTAATTTGTATGCACCAAATGACAGACAACACAGAAATACCTTTTTACAAAAACTAAAAACCCACTTATTAGACTTTTCCCAAGGCTTCATAATTATAGGCGGTGACTGGAATGATATTCAAGACACAAATATTGATAGAAAATCAGTAAATAGGGTACAAAAACCAGTAAACAATCTTAAGGTATTGAAAAAGGAACATAGTTTAGTTGACCCTTGGAGAATTTTAAACCAAAATACACAGCAATTCACATGGCGTAGGAAAAATTCAAATAGAGAAGCAAGTAGAATAGACTTCCTTTTAGTTTCGAAAGAATTAATACCAAAAATTCTAAAATCAGACATAAGGCCAGCAATGATAAAATCAACAGATCACCAAGCGGTCTCACTTATAATTGATATTAAAAATACACACAGAGGGCCAGGATATTGGAAACTTAACAACAGTCTACTAAAAAATGAAAAATATGTAAAATGTATTGAAAAAATAATAATTAGATGTATAGATACCGCGGAAAAAAATCCAGATCCAATTGATAAAACTTGGGAATTGTGCAAAATTGAAATTAGAGAAAAAAGTATATTATTCAGCAAACAATTAGCAAAACAAAGAAAAGATGAAATAAAAGATTTAGAGAATGACTTGAAAAAAATGTATGAAAATAATGAAAACTACGAAGAAGAAATTTCAGAAACTGAGAAAAAAATAGAAAATCTATATACAGTAAAGGCTTATGGTGCACAAATAAGATCACGTGCCAATTGGATTGAAGAAGGAGAAAAGAACACAAAATTTTTCCTATCATTAGAAAATAAAAGACAAACACAAAAAACAATAACAAAAATAAAAGATGAAAATGAAAATGTTTTAAACGACCCAGAGAATATTTTAAACAGATTGAAGCAGTTCTACGATAAATTGTATAATTCCAAAAAAATAGATCCAACAGAAATAAAACAATATATAGAGAGAACAGTTTTTGAAAAAACCCTAAATAGAGAAGAAAGTGAATCATGTGATGGTCTCATTACTATAGATGAATGTACTGATGCCATAAATACTATGAAATTGAATAAATCACCAGGATCGGATGGATTAACAGTTGAATTTTACAGGAAATTTTGGAAATATCTTAAATACTTTTTACCTAAATGTTTTAATGAAAGTTTTAAAAAGGGAATCATGACCAGATCACAAAGGGAGGGAATCCTTTCCTTAATATACAAAAAAAATGATCCACTTAATTTAAAAAACTGGCGTCCGATTACACTATTGAATATTGATTATAAAATTATAGCTCGATGTTTAGCGGAAAGACTTAAAAAAAATTTACCAAAAATTATAAGTACCGATCAGAATGGGTTCATCAAAAATAGATATATTGGTTATAACATCAGGCAGATACAAGATATTATTGATAATGCTGGAAAATTTAATATCAATGGTGCAATTTTATTTCTTGATTTCGAAAAAGCATTTGACACAATTGAATGGGATTTTATTTTTGAAACTTTAAAAAAATTTGGCTTTAACGAATCATTTATTAGTTGGGTAAAACTACTATATCAAAATATTACGTGTGCTATATGCAATAGTGGGTGGATATCAGATTCAGTAAATATTTCGCGTGGAATTCGTCAAGGATGTCCTGCCTCAGCGTTAATTTTTGTGCTAACAGTAGAGGTTATGGCAATAAACATAAGAAAAAATGAAGAAATAAATGGTATAAAAATAAACAATAAACAAGAAAGGGCATATAAAATTTCACAGTTAGCTGATGACACAACCCTATTTCTAAGCTCAAAGCGAGATATTAAAAAAGCACTTAATATTATTGAAACTTTCGGTTCATATTCAGGTCTGATATTAAATCGAGAAAAATCTAAAGGTCTAAGACTTGGTAATCAAGTAATGATAGAAGATAATTTTGAAGGAATTGAATGGTCTGAAACTTCGATAAAGGCCCTGGGAATTTATTTTGGTTTAAATGTTAAAGATATTCTAGAAAAAAATTGGGAAGAAAAAATAGAAAGTGTGATAAAAACAATAAATATCTGGAAACGAAGAAAGTTATCATTTATTGGGAGGGTTCAAATAATAAAATCACTCCTAATACCAAAATTAACATTTCTTTACTCAGTTATCTATGCCCCACCACATATAATTAAAAAAGTAGAAAAACTAATACATGAATATGTATGGGAGGGAAAGAGAGAGAAAGTGAAAAGAAAAACAATTATGAGAAGTTACGCTGAAGGTGGATTAAATATGCTAGATGTAAAATCACACATAAACACAATAAGAATAAGTTGGATAAAAAGATTTTTGACAGCAGATGATGATGCCCTTTGGAAAATAATCCCTAAATTTCAACTGGACAAGTTTGGAAGTAATTTACTTATATGTAAAATGAATCTAGATAATTTGAAAAATTTAGAAAGAACAGATGATATTAATCCTTTTTACTATGAAATAATATCAACTATAATAAAATTGAACTCCAACCCACAGAAACCAAAAGATTATAAAGACATTCTGTCTCAAATAATTTGGGGAAACAGATATATAAAGCTCAAAGGAAAATGTTTATGTTTTAATAATTGGATAAAATCTGATATTATAATAATCCATGACATCCTGGACAACAATGGTAATATAAGTGAACAGAAAATACTTCAGAAACTAAAAATTAAAACTAACTGGATAAGTGAAGTTAACAAAGTTAAAAAATCAATACCGGGTGCATGGTTAAAGAAAATAAAAGATACAAACACTAATATTGAAAATATCACTGTTAAAAAACAAAAGAAAGTAACATTAACCTTGTTAAAACAAACAAACCTAGACATCAAAAAATGCAAGAATCAAAATGTATACAAACAGTTAGTAACAATGACATCAGAAAAACCGATTGCCTATCTATATTGGTTAAATCACTTAACAATAACAGAAAATCATCTTAAAAGTGCATGTAACTTTATATTCTATAAATTAGAAGACAACAAATTAAAAGAATTCAGATGGAAATTATTAAATAAAATACTGACAACAAAACAAATACTGTTTCAATGGAAAATAACACCAGACCCTCATTGTAATTTGTGTCAAAATATTATTGAAGATTATGAACACTTTTTCATAACATGTCCATATTTAGCAAACTTCCAAAGAATCATGAAAGACATTTTTTCGATATTAGGATATAATAAAAACATGTTCACACTAAACAATTTTGTCATTGGTTATAAAATACAATACCCTAAATATGATGATATCAATAGGATATTAACATACATAGGTTTTTCAATATACAAAGGATATTGTGTAAGTGAAGCAAAAACAGAACAGATAAGTCTACATTCTATATTAAAACAGCACTTATTAATGACAGAACATGTTAATAAATACAGAAATAAATCCTTTACACCAATCTTCAAAACTGTTCTTCAGTCTCTTCCTGAATAGATAATGAATCCTGACTTCTAATAATCCAGTTTTGAGTAGAATATTTCAATACACTGAACTGCATCCTGTAGTAAGATACACTGTACACAGGAACACAACACTCTCCAACTGAAAATAGATTAAAAAAAAAAAAAAAAAAAATTATTATAAATATTTTAACAAAATGTAAAATTGAATATTGAATATTTTTAATAGTACAGTCTAATATGCCTTATAAATGAAGCATGACCAACAACGTGTACACAATCACAGGCACCTGCAGATCACGACCACGTGGAGTGAGAAAACAAAACACACACGTGAAGGAAACAGACATTAGCAAATTTCAATACGCAGATATTGTCAAGATACAAATTTAATTTTAATAGTAAGTACTTACCATGAAGTTGATAAAAATAACGTTGCATCGAACTCGATAATCACTAGACGATACGTACACTGCACACACACAATCCACATGCCCAATATAAACCGGAAATGTAAGCATAGCGGGTAATACAACGATACGGTCGTCGGATAAGCGGATTTAAAAAAAAAAACACAAAAACCGTGTAATATATTTTTTATTTTATTTTTTAGGCCTAGTCAATAGATATATAAGGTACAGTACACAATATGGAAACTAGTAAATTAAATCAGTGTGTGAATGAAGTATGACGAGTGAGAGCCCTCTTGTGAGAGGACAAATATTGTAATGTGTATTGCTATAAATCTGAGTGAATAAAATGTTTGTTTGAAAAAAAAAAAAAAAAATCACGTATCATATTGAAATAACCCACAGTTAAATATTCCAATCATAACTTATTCAACAAAGAGATGGCAAATATTTAAGAAACAGTGATGTAAATAATGCTCTTTTAAAATGTATGATGTAGAGTCAACAAAACAATGATTTCCGCAGATATATGAACCGTTCATTTCGAAATAGATCCGTGGCACTGATATAGTTATAACGTGGTATCTCAGAAAAAATGTGTTTATGACAATGTCGCCACCGATTGAGATAGAAGATTAATGTATCACCTCTCATTATATTCCGTCGAAATACTAACCTACACAAGAACATATTTAACCCCAACTACATCGCTTAATATTATGAGATTTTAGTGATATTTTCAATATTCTAGAACTGTTGACTCACCATCAATAAATGTTTACATTTTGTTTGTTTGACCGCATTTTGTCATTTGCCAATTTTGCGCCTTTTGATTTTACCCACCTTTAGCCTTAATGATCTTTATTGTGGTAATGGGCCGTCAAGAACTTATAACTCAATAACTTACATTTTCTATGGTTATTCATATAGTTATACATAGTATAGACATAGTTTCATAGATCTCTGAATCAAGAAGGATAGATAATACATCCCAAATTACGTGTTATTCCTTTATTCAATGAAACACTGAATACGAAATTCATGTATAAAATATGTGCCCGTCGGTAAACATAAGTATGATTGTGAGTAGGATTTTGAACTGTATATTAAATATTTAGTTTAATTGTTTCATCACCAATAAGCATATGCTTGTTTATCAACAAGTGATTGAAAAACTGAAATTGTTTGAATATTTCACGATTATCAAGGTATATTGAATATAATTGTAATTACAACGTGAATTCAAGCGTTTCATTTTATAGATATATAAACTAATTACCAGCTTGATTCACGACTATCAATTTTGTAGCTGAACTGGCAGATGACCCGGTCAGTGCTGAGTTGTTCGCGACACATTTGGCCTCGGTTCCATTAAACTGTAATGTAGGGGTGAATGTGTATGTCACATTTCGCGTTACTGTACAATTTGTCGTCACGGCTCCGTCTGTGATAGTGGGAGTCACAGTATTGAATTCCGTGAAAACTGTTCCCCCAGCTGGCTTAATCTGTAGAGATAAACTTCCGGTTCCGACTGGGATAACGCCTATACAGGAAATGGTGCTCTCTGCACCTTCGCTGTATGGCGATGAATCCGTGATTGTACTGGTAGGATGAGCTACAAAATTAATGGAAAATAAGATGTTATTCCAAAACTGAATTCATGAGATGCTCCACCCTTTAAATAGATAGTTCATGATTCAGTTGAACGATTTAAGAAGGTTTCTGAATAAGCCTGTTCTGGGAGGCCGTATAACTGGCATCTAATCAATCTTTTTTAAATTAGTTTTCCTCTGTTGTATTGTTACCTGTAATATCGAGACGAGCCGTATCTGTGTAGTTTCCGTGTCCTGACGTTACCAGAGTACAAGTAAATGTACCCTTGTCAGTGCAATGAGATGCTTGGTTATCCAAGGTTATGTTCAGGGTCGCACTGGTTTCAAATTTGGACCCACTGGCACCGAATGTACCTGACACATGTTCTACTACAGCTCCTGTGTAAGGAAATGTAGCAATCGGACCTCTGACGTCAGAGGAAACAACCAATGAAGTCCAGTTGGTTGGGAGATTACTGACAACGCATGCCATTTCCAAAGACTGGTATATAACAGAGGTGACGTCATTGATTCTAAGTACTGAAAAAAAACAAGGATTTATGTCAAATTTAAAAGACTGATACGTAGTTAGAGTTATACGGATAAGCCAAACAGCTGATAGGTAAAGTTTGGGAAAGTAATACCAGGTTGCAATCTGCTTGTTACTAGTTTTGATATTATATAAGTCATTCCCAATTTTAAATGATAAATGTCATCATTTGGATATATTATCGTGATGACTCTGTTATTACGATTTGGATAAAATATCAATTACAAATACTGACATAAAAGAAATAAGACATCTCTTTGAAATGAATTCATTTAAGTTTAAACTGAATCACATTTTTAATAGAAATAAACAATCACTAACTTACCTGGTGAAATAAACGTGGTAGTTGTTGTGATTGTGGAGGGCACTGTGGTCGGGCCTGTTGTTGTAGTTGTAGCGGACGTTGTGGTCGGGGCTGTTGTTGTGATTGTAGAGGACGTTGTGGTCGGGGATGTTGCTGTGGTTGTAGAGGTTGTTGTGGTCGGGGCTGTTGTTGTGGTTGTAGAGGACGTTGTGGTCGGGGCTGTTGTTGTGGTTGTAGAGGTTGTTGTGGTCGGGGCTGTTGTTGTGGTTGTAGAGGACGTTGTGGTCGGGGCTGTTGTTGTGGTTGTAGAGGTTGTTGTGGTCGGGGCTGTTGTTGTGGTTGTAGAGGTTGTTGTGGTCAGGGCTGTTGTTGTGGTTGTAGAGGACGTCGTTGTCGGGTCTGTTGTTGTGGTTGTAGAGGACGTCGTTGTCGGGTCTGTTGTTGTGGTTGTAGAGGACGTCGTTGTCGGGTCTGTTGTTCTGGTTGTAGAGGTTGTTGTGGTCGGGACAGTTGTTGTGGTTGTAGAGGGCGTTGTGGTCGGGGCTGTTGTGGTTGTAGAGAATGTTGTGGTCGGGGCTGTTGTTGTAGTTGTAGAGGACGTTGTGGTCGGGGCTGTTCTTGTGGTTGTAGAGGACGTTGTGGTCGGGGCTGTTGTTGTGGTTGTAGAGGTTGTTGTGGTCGGGGGTGTTGTTGTGGTTGTAGATGTTGTTGTGGTCGGGGCTGTTGTTGTGGTTGTAGAGGTTGTGGTCGGGGCTGTTGTTGTGGTTGTAGAGGCTGTTGTGGTCGGGGCTGTTGTTGTTGTTTTAGAGGCTGTTGTGGTTGGGGCTGTTGTTGTGGTTGTGGAGGATGTTGTGGTCGGGGCTGTTGTTGTGGTTGTAGAGGTTGTTGTGGTCGGGACTGTTGTTGTGGTTATAGAGGTTGTTGTGGTCGGGGCTGTTGTTGTAGTTGTAGAGGACGTCGTTGTCAGGTCTGTTGTTGTGGTTGTAGAGGTTGTTGTGGTCGGGACAATTGTTGTGGTTGTGGAGGATGTTGTGGCCGGGACTGTTGTTGTTGTTTTAGAGGCTGTTGTGGTCGGGGCTGTTGTTGTTGTTTTAGATGTTGTTGTGGTCGGGTCTGTTGTTGTGGTTGTAGAGGATGTTGTGGTCGGGGCTGTTGTTGTGGTTGTAGAGGATGTTGTAGTCGGGGCTGTTGTTGTGGTTGTAGAGGTTGTTGTGATCGGAGCTGTAGTTGTGGTTGTAGAGGACGTTGTGGTCGGGGCTGTTGTTGTTGTGGTTGTAGAGGACGTTGTGGCCGGGACTGCTGTTGTCGTTTTAGAGGTTGTTGTGGTCGGGGTTGTTGTTGTAGAGGACGTTGTGGCCGGGACTGTTGTTTTTGTAGAAGTTGTTGTGGTCGGGGCTGTTGTTGTGGTTGCAGAGGACGTTGTGGCCGGGGCTGTTGTTGTTTTAGAGGTTGTTGTGTTCGGGGATGCATTTGTAGATTGAGAAGACATGGTGGTCGGTAAAGATATTGTGGTTGTAGAGGACGTTGTTGCCGGTGCTGTTGTTGTTTTTGTAGAAATTGCTATGGTCGGGGCTGTTGTTGTGCTTTGAGAGGATGTTGTTGGGTTAGTCGGAAAGACTGTGGATTCGGAAATTGGTGTTGTTGCGTTTGTTGTTGAATTAGTAGTTGTTGTGATTTCGGTTGTAATTGTTGCTGGAATAGTAGTTGTGGCGTCCGTGGCATTAGCTGGCAGAGCAGTAGTTGTTGGTTCACTGATATTAGTAGGTTGGTTAGTTGTCGTTGTTGTCGTAGTAGTAGTTGGCAGGGAAGTTGTGGTTTCGTTGATAGTAGTTGGTGCATTGGATGTCGTCGTTGTAGTCGTTGTCGTCGTTGTAGTCGTCGTCGTTGTAGTGAATACCTGTGTATACGTTACAACAGTAATGCTCTCCACTGTAATTGTTAGGTTACCTATCGTCATTTCAGAAGTGCTTGACGGACTGAGTAGTGCTGTAAAGAGGATTTCCCTCATTGTATCCTTTGTTATTGCGGATGTGTCACCAGTCAGAGTAATCACAAACACCACGATTATGCTTCCATCGCTATAGTAAGATAAAAAAAAAAAGAATAAACGTAAGTATTCCATTGGAAATAGACGGTTTACGGCCCTCAACAACGCTAATTTGTAGGTTTGGTTGTAATTTCATAGGGTAATGATTTGATTCCTCTCTTTTTCATAATAAAACATATGTAATATTTATCAGAAGGAATGTTAAGTCATAAAAAGGCGTACAACATTAACATAATGTTTATAAACACATCAAGAAATATTGTTACCTGAGACTGTCTACTCTACACTCTGGTTTCATATCTTTCACTGAACTTGGGTCGTCATTGTAGATACCAAGCACCTTCAATGCATAATCAGATATAAACGTTACTATTACAAACAATTGATTGTCAATATTTATCTCAAACTAGGACTTTGTGATTGATATTAAAAATATACACTTTCTTTATTTTGCCTTATACATTTAAAACCTGTTATGTCACCTTCTATTTATCATTTCGGATTAAAGCGCGCGAGGAGATTTACCGGGGAAGCAAATTGATGAAAACACACGTGGTCAGAAAAGTTTGTCCAGTTAGGATATCTAGAATCTTAAATACATACAATATTCATTGCATACCAAATCGAATATAAAACATTTACTTATTCGGATAATATTCCCTTCCGTGCTTAATTACAAAAGCTTACCTGGTTGCAGAAATTCGTATCAAAAGCCTTTCTCTCAGGTGAATCACTTTGCTTTAGCGCGTCTGTCAGTGTACTATTCAACGTTATCTGCAATTCGGCGTTGCCTTGTATAAAATACGAACAAAGTAGTTATAAATGTTTTACTTTCCAATGTCATGGCATTTCAGCTTCCATATAACATGTATTAAGGGACTAGCTATGCGTCCTTTTATATATTAAAAGTGTTTTTAATACTGTAGAGAAGTATCCATTGTAAGGCTACAAATTACTTAAGGTATTGAAGTTTATTTATCTTTGAATTATATACCGTAGATGACATATTATTCAACTTAATTTTGTTGAAATTTCTTGTCAGACTTATGGAAATCTCAACTACTTACCTCCAATAGGTTTTGATTCTTGTGCTGGAAGGCAAAATGACACCAAAAGGTTAATCGTTATTATATAACTATGTTGCCAATTAACTGTACAATAATACATTTTTCGCATGTACAGGGTGTCCCAAAAAACATGTCCCGACTTTGACAGGTAATACCTTTTGCAATACTAAACTTTTTTTGAAAATTTAAAATGCTTTGGAAAGCAGGAGTATCCTAATTTAACTTAATTGGGAACACATGTACTGATTACATCATCAGTACGTGTGATGACGCCATAATAGAAATGATGACGTCATTGATGATGTCACAATTCAGTGACTTTCCAGCAACATGAAGATTCAGGCTGAAAGTATTGAACTCTACTATGCGACCGGAAAATCCCCTACTTTAGTGAATGAAATGTTACGAAAACGTCACCCAGGTATGCAGTCCATCTCCAGGAAGCAGATTTACAGAATTGTATCAAAATTTGAAGCTCATGGATGTGTCACCGATCGCAGGAAAGGAAGCAGTGGTAGACGGAGGAGCGCTAGATGCGACGAGAACATCAGTCAAGTGAAGACCATCATAGAGGAAACACCACAGAGGTCCATCAGAAAGGTACTGTCTGACATGAACCAACATCCAAGTAAATCATCAGTGCAAAGGATTCTGAAATTCGATCTCAAATTGACACCATACAATATATATGTAATGCAACACCTGAAAGAAAGTGATATTGCGTCGAGATTAACATTCACGAACTGGGTGCTGGAACACGACGACATTTTTGACAGTGTGTGGTTCTCAGACGAGGCTCACTTCACATTGAGTGCCCAAGTGAACAAGCAGAACATGAGGTTTTGGGGGACATCCAAACCAGACTTTTATGGAAAAAAAACCTCTGCATAGTGACAAGGTAACTGTATGGGCAGCTTTAAGCAGACATGGGATCATTGGACCATTTTTTCTATGAGTTGGCAGGCGAAACGGCTACTGTGACGTCAGATCGATACCTTCAAATCCTCAGCAAGAGGTTCATACCAGCACTGAGGAGAAAAGGACATGAACTAAATGGTGTGTGGTATCAGCAAGATGGGGCGGCACCCCACACAGCAAATCGAGTGTTGACCTGGCTAGCAGACACTTTTGGCAATAGGCTGATATCGTTGCGTACTGACATTGAGTGGCCACCTCATTCTCCAGACCTGAACCCGTTAGATTTTTACCTTTGGGGCTACCTCAAGGACCGTGTTTACACTCCTCCTCCATCTAATCTCCAAGAACTCAAAACTGCCATCAACAAGGAATTCATGAACAACCGGCCAGACACATGCAGGGAGGTGGTGAGGAATTTCAGGGACAGAATTCAGCATGTCATCGAAAAGAAGGGCGGACACCTCGAACACATTCTTTGACTGAAATTATCAATTTTTTGAACAAATCGCAAAATTAGCGAAATGTCACTTTCTCATGAATTTCAATATAAGTACTAACAAAAAGATATTTTGTAGGGTTGTTATATATCGTTGTACTAAGCAGATCATTACCTTTCTTGTGGTATATACATCGAATTCCTCCGTCTATTAAAACATTTTTTATAAAGCGTCAAACTCGGGACATGTTTTTTGGGACACCCTGTATATCACAACTAGGAAGGTAAACAATCCGATAAACTGAATACTAACACCATGTCGGTGTCATATGGTAAGGAGTAATCAGATACAATGGCGTTTTTTTTAAGTATAATTTGTACCCAACCTTTTATACGAATAGTTTATTGATATTGTTGTTGATTTATCTAATGGGATTCAATAAAGTCTCAAATTTCGACAATATTGGTTTTTGCGTTTTTTGTTAGCATAAAACATAGCAGAGCACACATGTGTGCTACACTGGGGAAATTATAGCTTAAACACGATAATATAATTCTAAATAGATATATATGTCAGTAATCATGTTACACAACAATGTTTTATTTTGTTTTTAAATTTAATTTTATGGACTACAAAATTGTTTCAGTTTTGTGTTTGTCTTGATGATGTTACAAATACCTGTATTGGGTTTTAGGACCACCATAACCACCGCTACGGCCACTCCAGCACAGGCCAGCAAACTGAACACAAGCAGGATAAGCGGCAATCTGTGGGCGTTGAAACGCCTGTTGTGACCGTCATCCTTCTGTGATATAGGTTCAGAGTTGTTTGAATGCTTGTAGTTAAATGGACTGGAATCAGTTCTAAAACTTGAGCGCAATGGGACTGCAACCTGTCATAAAAAATAAAGATGTTAAAGTAAAAACTGTTTTGCCAACTTAAAGGAATAAACGGCGTCACTGAGATCCACTGAACAGGCAAAATACCTTCAGGTCAATTTCAGATCAATATTTTATCAGGTCAAATTTACTTCAAGACATTTTGCCTTTGTAGGAATCCAAACACTTAGTTTTTAATAATATTATTTGAAAATCAATGTTTATAATTTGAGATAACAGGCTAAAATGATCTTGTGCGACTATTCGATAAAAAAAAAAAAAAAAAAAATTGCTTCCGGTAAATATTGACCAGTGAAGTTGATTAGATAAATAAATATATGTGAACTTGAATGTTGTACACAAGTTCGTGACTTGATGCGTATGCTTGTGAGATCGAGTGTTAATGAATTATGAGTACTTGCATATGTGGACATACATGTGTATTTTCGTCATCCTGATAATACAATCACACTAATGAGTACTGTTCGCTGAATCATATAACATGTATACCCTATCTTAGATAGAAACTAAATTTGGTTCGCTCATCAACAAGATGCAGTCACACCGCTTCCCGGAAGTTTTACTCGCCGTCCGTAAAAACGATGGATTTAAAGCTCCTCTATTTTCGTGATACGTGAATAATGACAAAATTACAACAATTTATTGAGTGATAGAATGTATACCCTGATGATGATATAATGTAAGAGCAATACTTTTGCAGTTAAAACTTCCCCAGTGATTACGGGAATATCTAATGCGCTGCTCCACTCTCTATATATAAATGAGCGGCGGAAAATCTGTCATATGTGCATGCCCTAACTGGTTGGTTTGAAGAACGGCGGACTTGCGATCAAAGTCAAGCATCGTAAGCCCATAGTCGATCAGACATGCATACTGGTTACTGTCATGAACGAAAAGAAAATGAGTGAGCAAACCAACAGCGTCAGAGTTAGTTAGACAAACATTGATGTCAGGTTAAACGTGGAAAGTCACCATGAATTGACAGTGAAACTTCTCAGCATTTGATAAACAAACCCACGCTTTTATTTTTTATAATTAAGGAATGTAACAGGACGCGCACAGGCGTGGATCACGTTATATTTTTAGATTTCCGTCGAAAGCTTAACTTATGAATTGCTGACGTAACTGAGCAGATCTAGATGAAGATAACTCTAAGTCTATTATAAAGTCTAGCTTGGTCGAGTTTAATGTTTATCAGAACACAAATATAGAGTTTTTCAAAAGGCTGTCAACATAATACAGTTATCGGCTAAATTATGAAATTCAGCGCGAACTATCCATGAAAAGCATAAAACGAACAAACTTTAGCTTTATCAAATACGACACTGGAATTTTAGCCGTTGTAGATAAATGTTGTGAGAAAAGTTTAAAGACAACAATTTAAAAAAAATGTCAATCATACCACACTTAATATCCTAAGCATGGTTAGCATGAAACTGTAAATCTTACACACACATATATTTTGCTTGTATAAATACTGTGAATCCATCAACATCGCACAGTAAAGATAATGAATACATGCTTTGACAACAAATAATCTGTAAATTCGACAACGTAGTGATTTTACGATGTCAACTTAAAGCATGCTGTAAGTCATACATGGAGTATTGTCGATCCATTATACCATCATTTTAATAAATATTTTATGTCTTTATAATGTTTCGTTTTCTTTTAAAATCTGTGGGATGTTTTGTATATCTTATTGGATATGTAACATGTATGATATGTTTATAAGATATCTGATACAGATATGGCATATGTTATAAACGTATCAGATATATAAATGTAAGTATGTACGAGTCAATAATTTGGTATGCAGACTACAAACATTATGATCTGTTTAGAATTTATCATAAATGTGATTGCATGTTCGTACAATGATATCTTATTAATCCACGGATTAAAAATGCTAGACATTATGCACTCAAGCAAGCTAGGTTATAGAGTATCATGTAATATATATGTTTAGCCTTGCCGAGCGATAAGTTCGAGAAACAATACGAACATAATATACGATATATGTGGAAAGCTTGCCGCATTGATATCCCCGTGAAAGGTAGTTGGAATGCATTACCTTCATAATACACTGTTCTGAACACTGATATACATACCCCGTAGTCCATCTTTTGTGTCAGAATTTGTTTTTCAAAATCGTAGCGCTATTCTCTGGTAATCTAGATATGTCATCAAATACACTGATACTTTGAAAGCCACAGATAGCGTATCATGTTTTGTACTGTATCATTTTCTATGGTAATCGCCGAGCAAATTCTTATTATATTACGGATTTCACAGTAAATAACTCAGTCAGCTCATCCGTGTGTGAATAACAATGATCAACACGGAAGTTACACACCTTATGTAGGGAGTCACTATTACATTACAAAAGCGTCCTGCTTTTTGCATCATTTATCATACAGAAGATTTGAAATATAAAGTCAAGTCGAGGCTGCGTTGAATTTCATTATTCAGTTAAACCATCTTAGATAAAGATGGACTATACAAAAAGCAGGATAGAGGTTTCTTTCAATATACATCTTGTAAGAAATCGGGTAAATGCAGGATACGGAATATAGACCTACGTCATACAACTATTTCATTCTTAGTCTTCGTCAGTGATCCGAAGGGGTCAACATAATGTATATATAGACGTGGGGATAACAAATAATTAAAAAGGACCTAAACAGATGTTAAACTATGCAAAGAATCTAGAAGGGGTATAACAAAGACAAAAAAGGATTTAAACATGTTGAATTATAAAAGAATTTATAGCAACCCTACAGAAAGACAAGGGCAAAACAACAAACGTACACAATGTATGTTACAACAAGTATAAACCCACTACTAAAAAGGTTTGAAAATTTTAAATAGACATCAAAATCACAGTAACGTATCTGTTATTATAAGGATGGTTATCTTAGTGGCTTGGTGGCATAGTGGTAACACACTTTCCTTTCATCTAGACTGCCGGGGTTCGATTCCCCGGTCGGACATGAAATGTATGAGATCACTTGAACGACCAGGTGGGGTTTCCCTGGGTTCCCAGGTTCCCTGCCACAATTGTTGTAGAATAAATAAAGTTAATATGTGTACAAATACTGATAAAAATTGTACATATATATAGATATTGGTATTTTAGAAGCCCTCTATCTGAAGGGTCTGTAAAAGTGACACGACAATATATAATTAGCAGCCTTCAAAATTTAATCTTAAGTGTAATGGAGCCAAATGGATTACACTGCACCATTCAGCTGTTTTCTCTTTAAATATTCATTCAAAATGAAGGTTTTTTTTTTAATTTTCAAAGCCAGTGTTTATATTTTAATTACTAAATCATATGATATATTTTAAAGAGATGAATCCCTAGGCAGAAGTCTTGTATAGGCATATATGTTGCGCAATTCATTATATCATTTTGATTAAATAAAATATTTTGAAATCAAAAACAATATATATATCAATATATGTAAAAAGGTGTCCTTCACTATTTCATTACTTCATTTATTTCTATTTTCTTAATTCTTTTTTTTATATAAAATCAAATATCTATGAGCCAAAGATAATATTTTATAACTCTGTTATTCAAAAAAAATAAATGCAACATATATCCCATGTTCTTGTAATATGTACACTTATTGCAGGAAGTCCTACCTATAAGCGAACATGTTCATACAGACGAAATGTTTTAATTTTGTCCAGTCTTACGATAGTTTGGTATTCCTTTGGCTCGACCAATCGTAAGGCCACATGTTGCCCTAACCAAAATTAAGGCGGGTATACATTGTTAAATGTAATATCAATGTAATGTGTACTTCTGATAAGGTAATATACTCATTTAATGTATTCATAGGCATATTTAGGAGTTTATCGGGTAAATCGTTATTAGTATGACGGCTAATTGAGAGGAACATGCTTTAAGGTATAATTTCAATTTGATTGGTACATGTGATGAGATTAATTAATACAGCATTGTTTAAAATATTTTACGCGGTCCCTCTTATTTCACACTTCAGATTTTAACGATATCTTAACGGGAACATGGGCATGATGATTTGAGGATGATAAACTAATATCTTTTATAAAGCTATTTTCAATAATACATGTATTATCATTTAAGTTCTGATATAGAAAGTAACTGAGTATTCAAAATATCAAAATATTGTGATTATTGCAATAGGCAATAATGTATAAATAATGGTGTAATGAGATAATGTTGTGCATTGATTTTTAGGTTTAGTTAATGTATAATTTTTTTGAAATTCGAACTACATATCGTTTGTTTAGAGGAACAGGGACGTATCTCCAATATGGAGTGCTTAGAAGTAAAGGGTGGTATCTCAAACTATTTTTTGATTTTGATAAATTACAATTCCGACTGACATTTCTTATATAATATGTACATTATATCAATGGAAATTATCTAATTCTTTTAAATCACATAATAGTTTAACATAATTAGACCAATTCAAATGATATAATGTACAAATTCTGTAAGAAAATCTCATTCGCAGTTATATATACTGAAACGAAAAAGAAACGCAACATGGAAAATTGTGATTAATTTTGTATTAAATATACATATCTGTATAAAAATCGCGGAAATAAACATGCACCCTGCCTAACACCCATACCAATCTTCAAAATCACCCAAGTGTGACTAGAGACCTATGCACTTCCGGCGCGGTAAAAACATCAAAAACCGTGCCTGTACAAACATATGCGTTCTTTTTTCATTCAAACCAGTATCAATTCATCACTAACATTGAGCCACATCATCGCCAATACTTTTGCAAACAATAATTCCTTTTACAATTATGCCACGGTTATCAAAGGTTGATAGAGGACGTGCTATAGCGATGCTTCTGGCAGGGAACACGCAACTTCACGTCGCTCGACAATTCAGAGTTCACAAATCGACTATTAGTCGATTAGTTTCACGTCTTAACGCAACAGGAAGAGTCGATGACCAGCCGAGATCAGGACGTCCACGCGTAACGTCGCGACGTCAAGACCGGGTTCTTAGGTTGGCACACCTGCGTAACAGGAGATTAACGGCCGCTGAAACGGCAAGGAATACGATTGGTAATCATAACCGTCGAATTCATCCCCAAACAGTGATCAACAGACTGCGTGAGGCTAATTTGCATGCAAGGCGACAGTACGTTGGTTTACCACTAACACCGCAACGTCGAGCACGTCGTATGCAATGGGCAACGGCACATATGCCCAGACGTTTTCCTATGAGACGTTGGAGGTCTATGCTCTTCACCGATGAATCTCGATTCACGTTATTTCGAGCAGATGGCCGTCAACGTGTGTACCGGCGTCGAGGCGAACGTTTTGCTGACGCCTGTGTTTTGGAACACGACCGATTTGGGGGTGGATCAGTTATGGTTTGGGCGGGAATCTCCCATGGTTTGAAGACGCCTTTGGTGATAGTCAATGGGAATTTAACGGCCGTACGCTATCGGGATGAGATCCTTAGGCCCCATGTTGTGCCGTTTGTTAGGCAGCATCATCTAACCTTTCAGCAAGATAACGCGAGACCACACGTTGCAAGAGTCTGCAGAGACTTTCTTGCGACACAGAACATTGTTCCTATAGATTGGCCTCCATATAGCCCCGACCTGTCCCCAATCGAGCATTTGTGGGATGAATTAGACAGAAGAATTCGAAATCGCCGTAACCCCCCAAATACCCTCCCTCAGTTAGCAAATGCACTCGTCCAAGAATGGAATAACATTCCAATACGGAAAGTCAATGCCCTGATGAACTCAATGCAACAAAGAATTAGAGATGTGATAACTGTTCGAGGAGGACACACACGATATTAGGGCACGGTTTCAAAACTGCTGCCATTTCAACTTGGATTCACGTAGGGTACTACCAATCATGACCTTCTAGCAAAGTGACCTGTTCTTAAAAATCTCTAAACATTTAAAGGATGTTACATCAATATTCAATATTAACTATTACATATGAAATTTAAACATAATGCTCACAAGTATTATTTTATTAAACCTACAATTTGAAGTTGCGTTTCTTTTTCGTTTCAGTATATTATTTATTAAAATCTAAAAATTGATAAATTTGAGATACGGCCCTTTACTTCTAAGCACTCCGTGTTGGAGATACGTCCTTGTTCCTTTAAACAATCGATATTTCAACAAATTATAGTTCTTTGCCTATGAAACTGGCCTACTTCCATATTTAACTCTTATAAATATAATGATCTATACACCATCATAATATCACGATTTTACCGATCAAAAATTGATTACAGATTATCAGAAACAATATCAAAACACAGTAAACACACTTCCTTACAACCTTACAATTTTGTAGATATTACATCAGTGTATAAATATCCAGAAGCTAATCAGTTATCGACTTAAATACCACAATTTGCATATTCTCTAAGAGAGTGATAACATAAGCGACAGAAAATCAAGATTAACAGCGCTTAAAACGAAACGCTCGAATTATTTAGCAAACATAGGTTGCCATTTTTTTTGTATGCAGAAATAATTCCTAGTCTACAAAAACAAATTGTTATTAGTGTATATTTAAAAAAGAGGCTTAATGTAGTAAAGAGCAAACTTGCTATAGAAAAACAATTACACCCCCCCCCCCCCCACCTTCCCGGTATTTGAGAGGAAAATGCTCTTTTTTTTTTTTAGTAAGGCCATGATTCTTCAGGATCATACATGTTATTGAATCATCGGGTAGAATTCTTACACACAAATAAAATGGTCTTATTGATTAACCATAACTTATTTAACCTGTATGCCTTATTGCATAACATATCTTGAAATAACCGACAACAATAAAACATATCTCTATGGACGAATGCTATATTTAAATCACTTGAAAACATCATTAAAGCTTTATGTAAAGATTGATTGTTTACATGAATGCAGCTCTACAACGTTAATACAAAGGCTCACCAAACAATACACTGCACACTGTTTTAATTCTATGAGCTGTATAGTGAAGTCTGTTTTTTGGCAGCGATATGTTCATATTTTCTGATATATGGACTGTAAAGCTCTGAAATAACGAGAGGACGAGGGGTCGTTTATTATAAGACATATTCTTTAATACACTTATAATTTATAATTTTGAGATACGTCAAATGTTTATGATTAAAAATCTTATAATATGCCAGAGTACAGTACAACCATACCAATACAGTATACACGATATAGTTTTTACTGTACAGGTATTAGTTATTGGTTTGAACACGCGAGACTCTATCAACAATATATGACCTTTTAAAGTTTAATAGATTTGGATAATTATAAAATGTTCACTACATTTTAAGCGGTTTTAATCCATTATCACCTGTATATGTAATTCACAGGACACAGGACATAATCTTTTTATGCTTACTTGTAAAGATGGTCGTTACGCTCTTGACTACCATTGTTGGTATTAGCCAATACAAGCGGACCAGGAAGTAAAGCGCTCTACGTTTGTGTATTATTAGAGTCGGCGTTCATTGTGTACCCTTGGATATAGCCCAGTCATTCGTTTATTAGAATGTTAACATATCAACACCTTTCTAATTATCTACTAGTCTGGCTATAACACGACAATACCATTACGTTAATTATCTTCATGTTCAAATACCTGTATTAAACATTCCTAATATGCATTTAATATCGTATCCTTGAGTATATTAGACGGTATAATCTTTGTTATAAAGCTAACAAGCAGTATAAACAAATACGGTATGTGTTTAAAGACACAGCATTTGAATTCGCAACAATCAACTCACATACACTGTAACACGAAAAGGAATACCTGGTACCCCTAATCTAAACTTTAAAATTATGCGTTACAGTGTTCAACGAGTAGTTCACATGTAATAATATTACATGCAAATCAGTCACTAATACGTATATTATACATGCTTGTGCGTTGGTGTTAGGATAGTTAGAGGCGACGAAAGATAGTATGACGTTAGATGTACTGAATGTGTGTTACCAATACACCTGTTTTATCTAATCACAGTCAGACACCATGTGGTCATGTGAATATTATTTTGCATGAATTGGCTATATTAGATTTTTTTGTATTGTATCAAACTATTCCAGAAACTTTTTTATTCGAAATATTTCTGATATCATTTTAATTCCATCAACTTTTTTTGTCTGAAACACTTGTATTACATCAATTTATATCTGAAGTTTTTATATTGATTGTTTTTTACCCAAAGTCACCTAAAATTAAATCTGATGGCTTAACATAATCAAAAATAAGTCATTTTGATCAAATTCTGAATCTTTATATTTCAGAACGAAGTTTTTTTAATGAAACATATATGGAAAATACTACAATAACGCATAGTTAAGATATGATAAGTCAATGATTATATATACGATAAAGTATCATAATATAACGTAGTATTCTAGTTGTTGTATTTTATTTTTTGACCATCTGAACTGTCTGCACGGTAGCCCATTTTTTAAATTAAATGAACCTCCATTCTCAGTTATAGCATATTATATTAAAGGCGTTAGGTTTTTGATGACGACAATTCCATGCCACATAATCTAAGTAAATGAAAATCGATAATAACAATCAAATGTTATTTCTTTCATTATCTGGCGATCTCTCATTCATGTAGTATGAATCTGGATTGTACTTACAGGACTTTTGATCATTTCTGAATTTCTTGATAATACCTCTACATTTTGGACGTCACCTTAAATTATATATATTAAAGCTCTGCTTACATCCTTAGATTATTATGATTTGCGGGTACATCTTCTTGTAAAATAATCATGCAAGGCAGCATACACAGTTTGGAAAACAAATACTATAGCATAGTAGAGTAACATCAGGAATACATGTTAAACAATTGTCACATAATGTTCATCATCAATAATGACAATAAACAACAATAGAACAATAGTCCAATGACTTAAGGAATACAATACAACTTATACATTTCTATGTTCTGCCTCTAAAGTTATATATACATATGTAGCACTTAGTAATCACCGAGACTGAAATACAATGAAATAACGTCAACGTATGCATAATCATTGGAGAAAATAAAAACCCTTATAATAAGCAAACAGTGTTTATATAGTGATATTTTGGTGTAAATCAACTTTATAGAGTTAATTATAATTGTCAAAGGACAAGAGCCATTAAAATGCATTTGAGCGTTAAACGAAATAGGGAGAAAAAACGAATATCATTGTATCAGGATATAACTGGTCTGAAGTACTAAACCTATTAGGTGGAGTGTCTGATAATTATTCAGCGTATACCAAACAATATATGTACTGTCACCAGGAAGACCTACTGAGCCAATACAAGCGTGTCAGTCTTCCGGTTTATGTAATTAATAATGCATTGCTCACAGCCATTGAAACTACACACACACAATGTTTTTTCCTTCAGGATTCTGTATAGCCTTTCCAAGAATACCGTGCCACATACCGGGTACCATGCAACCGTCAATTACTGTAGGATACGTAATATACAGGACGATACCTGTGTGATATTTATTTATTACAGCGCTTTATGCCGAGTAAAGTTTTATCAATTATGATATATATTAGTACATACGTTAAATGATATAAATTAACTATTTCTATTGACTTTATGGTATTAAGCTATATTTCGAATTTGCTGCTGTTAAATAATATCAATTAAGTATTTTTGTATACCTACAGGCCATGCTATGCTCTAATAAAACGACCAATCTACGTGGATTTAATGTAGGATCACAATAAGTGTTTGTATTCCGTTCTGCTGCTGGTTTCAAATCTATCGATCTACCATCGTAACAGCGTACAGTGATCAGTCATGTCATTTCCGGGTGGGTATAATGTCTACATTATCTCGATACGTACCCGAATTAAGTCAGTAGTTATTAATTAGTATAAGATTACCACCACCAATAATAGTAACATATATATTGTATCATTTAACATCGCATGGTAAAAACACCATGTGTCACACACGATACACTCACGTATTTGGTAGAATTTAACTACAAGGTCCTTACCCTGGTCAGCGCATTCGAGAAGAAATCATTCTTATCAAACGACAGAACTTTTCCTCTCCAGGTATTAGGATCCAGAGTAATACTTTCAGCACTTCTCATGGAATCCATTGATCCATATTTATAGTAATCGTCGTCACGTCTGCTCCTACCGTAGTTCATACTGACACCAAATGACGATTTTTCACCAACACGACTTGCTCCAATATCAGCCAGACTAAACCTTCCATCAACTCCGTCGTATATTCCTGATTCTGCGATCGTTGACAGTTCACGTTTTACTGTTCGATCGTCTTGCGTGCGACCATATTCACTTTTCCCTGTTTCACGTGTCGCTGAAATTGTTTTAGCATATGGTGACGAAATACCGTATGGGTTGTCGCTCTGCGAGCCAGTATATACTGTACGTGTTTCCCGAAGGTTGCCTCCAATTCTTGACTTTGATATATCATCGTTTGCTTTTGATTGTCCTATGTCGTTGTCCTTTACCCACTCGAAGCCGAAATCGTCTTCATCGTCATTGGTCCCAAATCTACGAGACTGGCGTATAGGTTGGTACTCATTATGAGCTCGTGATACCCCAATACCATCGTCCATAGCATCTCCCTCTGACCAGTCATCATTGTCATATCGTCCCGATTTTCCAAACTTATCCCTCTCTTTATCTTTGTAAAATGTATCTCTTATACTCTTGCCACCAAATTTAGACATGATCTTATAGTAGACCAATACAGTGTCCTATGCTAAATATCCAAATATGAGATTAATTGTGTCTGTTTTGTTTCGACAATAATCCATATAAATCACCTAGCGACATACAAGAATATGTCCAGAATGAACAATTGATATTGTTACACTGATTAGTCTAAACTGTCTGATTTATCATTATAAACAAATCCTATTCCTTGGATAACACTCCGGGCCCTGTCACGAATAGTCGAAACGCACAATAATTGACACGTTGGAATCATTCACCAAATATCATGGCAACACCGACAATGGTTCGAGTAAAATGGCAGATCTACTAGTGACTGTACAATCCCCGGATGACTTGTTGTATTTTACTACCGGGTATGCCAGCCATTCACGTCAATTGGCAGATACACCAAATAGACTCTTTTCTTTGGTTAGCTAATGCGCATACACTTGAATAGCGACATTTTCTATTCATTCGTCTCTGTAAATTGCGTCTCTGCATGTGTAGTTTACGTTTGATCCACACTTGTTTCAAAATATTGTATGTTATTTACATAAAGCATTATTGAGAATCGACGTTCTAGAACACAGGTCGCATGTTCATTATCATATAAAAGTATCTGTCATTATCAATAACAGAACCTCTATCTATTCACTGGAATAAATACTTGTGTTTATTGACAAATATACTAACTTAATTTATTTCTATGTTGGAAATCGCAGCGACATTCGACATACACATGCTATTTGCTTGGGTTAGATATCTACTGTAAGGGAGATTTGATAGATAATTAAAGCTAGTTTACGGTTACAAATTACATGGACATTTGACAGCTGCGTGACATGTAGTCGACATTTGTGTACATGTATGTTTAAATGGAAAGAGGTGTTCTTTTACTGTTTCATGCTTAAACATTAACTTTGACGGGTCGCTATACCGAAATAGTACTAATCAAGCTCAGACGAAGAGAAGATAAACAAAATGCTCGGTTTTTACTTGGCTGTGTTCTCGGGAAGTTGAGATCGTGAATCGTCCTGTGTGTCCTTGGACAAGTCACATTACAGGTACTGTAGTTTCATTGTGTAGCTTTCGTGGGGCGGGACTCTAATGCGTTATTCAGTAAGTCAATCGTCAGCTCTACAAGGAGAAGAGAAGACCCCACCTTATCTCAAAATAACACCAACTGGTCGAATGAAGAAACAAGCGTTGCCTTTGAGATCCGGGTTTATCATTTTATGAAAAAAATAAAAGTTTCTTTTTCATATCCTTATCCGGAGTACGGAGCTATATTAAAACTGGATTGCAGATATCATGGTTACTTACCATATCGGGTATAAGTCTCATGTTCTATATCATGGTTGTATCCCTTCAGATGATGTTGTAATCATTACATGTCGGGTACGAAATAACTCAAAGACACAGCTATCTACGATACCGATCTGGACGAATATAGCCCGCAATTTTGACTTTGTTTTGAATACAATTTGAGCACAACGCTCCCTATCAGGATGGGCAATATTTAAATGTGGCTATATCATAAAGACAACCTCTCAAACATCTTCACGGACAAGCCGCTATTTGTGTAAGCCTGGATCATGTTCAGAGACTGAAGCTTGTTTGTTGTAAAAAGATGACTCGCAAATTAAAGACAACAAAATATTATATTGATGTTAAAAGGTCATTTATTGAATGACTGATGAACTCTTGCGAGTCCACAATATATCATTATTCAACATGAATAATGTTTGATGTAATGGAAAAAACAGAGTGTATTTACTGAATATAATGATGTAGCAACAAAGATGGGGTACAAATGATGGCAGGTCTGGCTCTAGAATAAACATAAAGGGTGGGATAAAAAAGGGTGGGTTTTATAAACACAAATGTCCACAGCATATGAATGGCTGAAAAACACGTGGAGACGCACGGAATTATATGACTAATGTAAGATGGCGATGCGTGGCCAGACTCTCCGCTGGGCAGTGAGCAACGTGGATTGGTCCACAGAATACACGCCCTATATGATTGGTCAGTCGGGGCTAACACGACAAGGGTCATGCTGACCCCCATGCATTGATCACGCGTGATGACTCCCTAAGGGATAAGGCATGCATGTCCAAAACACGTGATAGCCAAAATAGCCACAGCTGGTCAGTAACTGGGAGATGACCAGGGACTGAAAATAATAACCTCTAATCACCTAATCTAGAGCCAGCCTCATATTAATTAACCATGCATATAGATACACACAATAGTATCAGAACAATTAAAATGTTAAAAGTAACAAAGGGGGAAAAACCCATCTTACACAAATGTATTTATTTCCATGAAATAAATTATATTTGTGTAAGCCTGGATCATGTTCAGAGACTGAAGCTTGTTTGTTATAAAAAGATGACTCGCAAATTAAAGACAACAAAATATTATATTGTTGTTAAAAGGTCATTTATTGAATGACTGATGAACTCTTGCGAGTCCACAATATATCATTATTCAACATGAATAATGTATGATGTAATGGAAAAAACAGAGTGTATTTACTGAATATAATGATGTAGCAACAAAGATGGGGTACAAATGATGGCACTGATGATGAGCATTAGATACATGCAATGGACTGTACATACAGTACATGCATGTAGATCAAATGTTCATCATCACCCCATTCAAATAAAGTTTGGTTATGCTAATATCTAGGGATTAGTTATGGAAAATAGTAGTGGATAGTATGATAGTGTAAACATGAACGACAAACAAGTCCATTCAGTACTTAAGAAATTATTTGGCGTTAACAGAACTGGACCATAGGTAACAGTGCGTTAGTTATTAATTAACAAGGTAGTTAATTGATTTCTGCCTGCATTACTCCACTCATCGCCAGGCTTTGTCTCACCGACTGTAGCCAATGTTCTGTCAGCGTGAGGGAATATCCCCCTTTTATAGAATCTTCTATCCTATAATAAGTTTAGGCGTAGTTTTAGAATGTTGTTCCTGATCCTATCATGATAACTGATATGACGTCACTCGTCGTATCGGATCAACTTGACGCGACAGGGGCACTGCGTGAACAAAAAACTAGACAAACGAAGCACTCGGTCAATAAAACTAGAAAAAATGCAGCTTTTGGTAAAAATAGCTTTACAAACAAAATAGCACCGGTCATCATAACTATACAAAAGATACTACTGGGTAAAAATATCTTATAGTAATGAATTATAATAATGTAGTACAAAGTAAAAAACTTAACATGATTCAGCACTTGACTGGATCTGGATAACTTGACAAAATGTAGGATTGGGTCAACATAACTGGACAAAATGTAGCACTTCGTCAACATAACAGGCAATAAAGTAGCATTGGGTCAACACAACTATACCAAAGAGAGTATTGGGTAAAAACAACACTGAGTAAACATAACTGAACAAGAAGCAGCACCTGACTGGTTCAACACAACTGGACAAAAATAGCACTGGGTCAACACAACTGGACAAAAATAGCACTGGGTCAACACAACTGGACAAAAGTAGCACTGGGTTAACACAACTGGACAAAAATAGCACTGGGTCAGCACAACTGGACAAAAATAGCACTGGGTTAACATATCTGGACAAAATAGCACTGGGTTAACACAACTGGACAAAAATAGCACTGGGTCAGCACAACTGGACAAAAATAGCACTGGGTTAACATATCTGGACAAAATAGCACTGGGTCAGCACAACTGGACAAAAATAGCACTGGGTTAACATATCTGGACAAAATAGCACTGGGTCAACACAACTGGACAAAAATAGCACTGGGTCAACACCCCTAATCAGAAAGTAGTACTGTGTCAATATAACTGATAAAAAAACGTGGGTCAGCAGAACTAGACAAAAAGTAGCAACGGGCAACATACCTGAAATAGATGTAGTACTTGGTGAGCATAACTTAACAACAAATAGCATTACACCAATATAGTTGAACAAAAGTAGAACTAGGTCAACACAACTGGAAAGAAAGCAACAACGGGTTAAATCAACTGGACAAAAAACAGTTCTCGGAGAATATAAATGGACGAAAAGTAACACTGGGTCTACATTCCTGGACTGTATCACTGCGCCAATAAAATTCTATAAATGTAGCACTGGGGCGACATAACTGGAAAAAAATAGCGATAGGTCCACATAACTGGTCAAAGTTGGGTCAATAAAACAGGATAAAAAAAGTAGCGAAGTGTAAATATAACGGGACAAAACCTAGCATTGAGTCAACAGACCTTAGCAAAACGTAGCACTTAGCTAACACACCAATGAAAAAATAGCAGTACATCAACATACCTAACCAAAATAGTAGCACTGAGTCAACATAACTGAATCAAAAAAGTAGCACTGAGTCAACATAACTGATCAAAATGAAGCACTGGTCAACACATCTGGACAAAAAGAAGCATTGGGTCAACATCCCAGGACTATATGTAGCACTGGGTCAACACATCTGGACAAAAAGCAGCACCGGGTGAATATAACTTGACAAAAAAACTAGCATTGGTCCACATACCAGGACAATATGTAGCACTGGGTGAACAAAGCTCGAGAAAAGTAGCACTGAGTCGACAAAACTGGACAAATCTAACAATGAGTCAATCTATCTAATTTGTCAAAAAGAAGCACTGGGTCGACACAACAGGAAAAAGGTAGCACGGGATCGTCACGCACGTCCGTAGCCGATTCCAGACGGCGACGGAGACGGCACGTCAAGCTGTCGGCCAGTGTGTCGGAGACGCGTGTTGTTCACTGACGCTTAACAGGTCAGATGGGCGACGACGCGTTTTTCGACGTCTTGGTAAACATTATTCTGACGCATGCGTAACGGAAAGCGACATATTCGGGAGAGGGTCTCAAGGCGTGGAAACACCTCTCGTCCTTATCCATAGTAATTTTTCAGCAGTAAGATATCGGGATCAGGTCTTGCGACCACACGTTCTTCCTCTTACCCATCAATGAAACCTTACGTTGCAGTAGGAAATCGCGAAGCCCCGTGTTGCGAGGGTTTTTCGTGACTTTCTGGCTCAAAACAACTTTTCAGCTCCGATTTGGACGAGGAAACGGCGTAGGGTACCCCTGTTTTAACGGTATTCACGCAAGCGCTGTCTGTGATAGAACACAAATCTTCAAAATGTATTCATTAATGAGGAGGTAATCGGGAAACCCACACCATCAACACACCATCAAAGCATCGTGTAAAATAATAACTTTCGAAAATAAACTTGCGTTTCTTTTATCGCTAGTATACAATCATAAACTTATCTATGTAACATATCAGAACAGTTAACTGTCCTACTCGATCAGTCTTTCGATGGATTGATTTGGTGACCTCTAATATAGTTAAGATAGATGCTTTGCTTCAAGAATTATTGATATTCATAACGATATATCTTTAATGTGTTCATTGGGCCGTTTTAACATGTATAAAGTTTACGTAACACCGTTAGTGTCTGCATTTCTGATATTTCCTTCACAAGATGTAATTAATTACATTTACTATAATTTTTTTTAACGTTATGCAGTACAGCAAAGATAGACAATAAATATCTAACAAAACACTGTAGTAAATATATCAATCAATCAGAAATGTGATATTGTCTAGCATATTGAATGGGTTCACATTACTGTAAATGCTGGTATTCTAAAAAAAAATACAGTATAAAAATATTTCTAATTTAATTAGAAATTACGTTCATCATTGTATCAAACACATATTATGTTGTGTGTTTGTGAGTATGTACATAGCTTAGAATATCTCTATAACAACAGCCAAATCCTTATAGAGATGTACGAAAACGCATAAGTCTTACCTTTTTCCATGGATTTGAAAATAAATCTTTCATGTCGGATGACAAAATTTTGCTCCTCCAGTCAACGGATGAAATACTATCTATGATACTGTCATCACTTTTACATGTACTCAGTGGTCCACGTTGGATTTTTTCTTGATCAATACTGTCATCAAATAGCATATTTCGACCCTCACGACTCTCTCCGGTATCTTCATGTCGTCTTAATTTCCCGTTAGTATGGTGGGAATATTCCTGTTTCTGAGGTTGTTGAGAGCTCTGGCTTCGTCGATATATTCTTATCATGATTATGTCCATATTCACTCTCTCCAGTGCCACGTCCTGTTGGACCAGCGTGGGTAAGAAGGGACGAAGTATCGTTTGTGTTTTCTCTCGCCGGCCCGGTATATATTGTTCGCGTGTCCAGAAGATTGCTTCCGGCTTTTGGCTTTGGTACACCATCGTATGCTTTTGATCCCAATATCCTGTCATCATTTTTCCAAAACAAGCCGATATCGCCTTCCTCATCCTTGTCCAAAAATCCACGTGTAGCTTGGTGTTGAATCGTTGGTCTAGATGTATCATCGCCTATTTCATCATCTGTCATCCAGTGATCATTTTGAAACTTTTCTGAATTTTCAAAATGTTGTTTGTTTTTGTTGTACCGGATATCAAATGTGTCTCTTAGTTCCTTACTCCCAAACCTGTTCATGATAACAAAAGGTAGGGTTTACTGGGGAGACAATACCAGTAGGAAAGCAAATTGACGTAATAAAAATCGCACTAACGGCTTTAAATGTTTCTACAATAATTCTCCTCCTTCAATCGCTTATTCATACTCGAGCATCAAGACTCTCTGAATTATTATTTGAACTAAACTCCACTTCATTCCAATATTCCAATACGCACGTCGGAACACTTATTATGCGCACGCATGTCCTAATTGATGACACACTCAAAGGTAGTATGGAAGTGTTAATATTTCACCATCGGGTCCCCGAGTGTCAATAGACTGCTAAAACAAAACGTATAATAACCAGATGTACACATAGTTTTGTATTAATCAGTTTGTACATATAATCTTGTTGTTTGTTTGTAAAGGGTGTGATTTATATATCAGAACAATTGTAACAAGTCTTGAATTTATTATCCAGCAAAATGCATCTATTGTATACCCGTCCCTGCATTTTCCTGTCATAACATGGAACAAAAATGTCAACAAACACCTTTAGAAAAGCCAAATCAGTGAAAATAATTTTGATCAAAGAAACCATGGAAATATATACCTCATAGAAATTATTATTGTAAGACGATCAACCAAACTATACTTAGAAATCGTGTCTGCTGTCTCCATAGCATAATTTGTCAGGGGCGACTTAAGTTTGGACCTTTTGTTTTGCTTCTTCTTTCTAGGCAAATATTTTGTCCCAGTGCCAATTATGACACTGCCTTACTTTTAGCCTAACGTTGAATATTTGTCTATATCATTGGTTCTTTCATTGACAGAGACAAAACCATAATCTGATAAAAGACACCTATTATTTTGAGTTTAACGTTTCGCTGTTAAGTCAGCGTTAGGGACCAGTTCCGCTATCATAGGACCAGGGGTCGGCGGCATGAGTGATCAGGGCCTAGTTGTTCAAAAGCTCATAAGGCAAATCGCACTTCAACAATAATTTTAAAATCCTGATAAAACTATTTCTGAAAAAAAACAAAGAACTATAACACTCGTTAGTCTCTTCCTGTCTATGTAAAGGTATATATACAAACAGGTGTTGAGGTAAATGAGAAATGAGACTTTTAGTGATCAATTCGGTTTGTTTGTTTATGCTTAACGTCCTATTAACAGCCAGGGTCATTTAAGGACGTGCCAGGTTTTGGAGATGGAGGAAAGCCGGAGTACCCGGAGAAAAACATCCGGCCTACGGTTAGTACCTGGCAACTGCCCCACGTAGGTTTCGAACTCGCAACCCAGAGGTGGAGAGCCAGTGATGAAGTGTCGGGACACCTTAACCACTCGGTCACCGCGGCCCCTTTAGTGATTAAGTGATCAAGCTACATGTAATTAATTAACCTTCGAACAACTGGGCCCTGCTGTTTCCAACGGAAATGTCGAGGATATTTGCTTTAATAGGCGTTTCATTTCATAATTTAATGGATTTGTAATAACCTATGACAAGTGTTTATTTATTCTATATTAATCGTGATAACATTCATTTATCAAACATGCCGCAGTTAACTATCGCCTAAAACCCAAGTTGCGGTTGAAAAAGTATTATCAGTCATAGAGCTGTCATCACCATTTATATATAGTAGAGGTAATCAAGAGTGTAATCTGCATACTAATTACGGAATACCATAATGTTTGGAAAATAAGCATATTGTAGTTCCTTGTAAGGATTCCAAGGCTTGTTTGCAACACCAGCTCATTGTAATAAATGCTGTTGAATGCAACGACACTGCTTAGTGCTGTAGCGTTACTTTCCAAACTAAACGACAGGTTATCCAAAGAAAAACTATTGATTCAAAAATGAGTACTTCAATTATCGATATATTCATGTTAAATTGATTAATACAGCTAAGAAGTGCTAACTAAATTTTATGAAATATCACAGGTGAATTTCCATAGGTGTTAAATAATTCCGGTCTATTTCTTTATTTTATTACATTTATTATATTTATTTATTTATTACCGTAAAATATTGAGAATTGTAGAATGTATTATTTCGTTTCGTTTAGGCCTATTTAAATTCGTATTACCCTTTGTAAAGTTTAAAGTATCTTACGTTTACTGTGAATAAACATATCAATTAAGGGGGGGGGGGGGGGGGGGGGGGGATAAAATAATTTACCATTGGTAATCGATACTAGCATTAAGAGATGTGTAATTACATGTGTGGGATGTGGCGTAGAACAGAAAGTTCTCATGGTGGATGTCTGGAAATGATAGTGTTTATATCATGTTGTCCAATTGATAACACGTGTTTTGGTCAGGGTTTATATGTTTAAAATAATTTACCATTGGTAATCGATACTAGCATTAAGAGATGTGTAATTACATGTGTGGGATGTGGCGTAGAACAGAAAGTTCTGTAGAAACTGTTCTGACCAGTAACATGGTGGATTTCTGGAAATGATAGTGTTTATATCATGTTGTCCAATTGATAACACGTGTTTTGGTCAGGGTTTATATGTTTATAATATTGTTCATTTTAGACACAACGACAGAAAGAGAAGAAGAGGGGCTATATATTATATCATACCAACACATCAGGTATATCTATTATCGTCAGAACCTTTCCGTCAGAATCCTAAATCTACCGAACTGACTTTAGTATCACACGTAATAAACGTATACCTGATATGTCCGTATGATATTGAAAAATACTGTCACAGGAGGATAGCACCTTTGAGTATGTGATCACTGAAGCTATCTACAGCTGTTTGCCTGCCCAGGACTGTGTTAGTTATATCTGATTCCAAAAGTGTGGAAATAATGAAAGATTTTTTTAAAACTCACAACAGACTTAAACAAATGTTAACTACGGATATATACCCATATACTTAGTCTATAGTATAAAAAAAACTGTGAAGAAATAACCACGTCTAAAACTTATCCCGGCATTCAGTACGTTGTTAAACAAAAAAGAAAAATAATTATTCGTTTTATGGACAGATCAAAACGTGTTCACAATGTAAATATTACACTTCCTGGTGTGCGGGTCCCCCATGCTGTAACTACCTTGGGGTCGGACGGGTAATTTTGTGTACTTAGGTGTACATTTCAGTTGACACAATGCCAGAAAATAATTATGTGTACACGGTTCTTATAAAATTGTCTTTGCCTCCCGTACTGTTAGATATTTTTAACAATATGAGTTCCAACTTCACGTACATGTAATATATAATGGTAATCATATTCCTGATTAAGGAGGGTACATTGTATATTATGGTATTTGTCTATTGTGTCGGGTTTTGAAGCTAAGTATAGCAGACTGTGTCCTTCTATTTCGTCATCAATGTATGTTTTGATTAAATTTATTCACTTTTCCTCACTGTACAGAAATGATGGCCGTAATGGTGTTTGATTCGTCAGTATTTCGATACTTCCTGATTTTGAAAACTCCTCATGTGTTTATATATATCTGGATATTGCGAAAACTATCTTGATAACTGAACTATTAGATTTTTTACAAAATGATTTCACAATTAAGGATTATTTAGGGATTTTCTCTCTCTTTCGATCGGTCGTGTTATGAGTTTGATAGCAGTGATGACAATTAATTATGGGAGTACACGTGGACGTTCACGTTTTACCAAGTACATGTATATATATAATGTATGACGAATTGTTGATGTGTCATCAAAAGTTATGCAATACGCCTCAGTATGTTGTTTTTATGACTCATTTATCTGATAATTACGACTAAGATATCTCGTAATTACGACTAAGTTATCTCGTAATTACGACTAAGTTATCTCGTAATACATGTAACGACTAAGTTATCTCGTAATACATGTAACGACTAAGTTATCTCGTAATTACGACTAAGTTATCTCGTAATTACGACTAAGTTATCTCGTAATTACGACTAAGTTATCTCGTAATTACGACTAAGTTATCTCGTAATTACGACTAAAGATTCTCGTAATTACGACTAAAGAACCTCGTAATTACGACTAAGGGACCTCGTAATTACGACTAAGGGACCTCGTTAATACAACTTAGTTAGTATTGTAATAACGACACAACATCTCATAATTACGACTAAGTATGTCGTAATTACGACTCAGTTATCTCGAAATTACGACTCGGTATATTATAATTACGACTCGGTATATCATAATTACGACTCAGTATATCATAATTACGACTCGGTATATCATAATTACACTGTACGACTCAGTATATCATAATTACGACTCAGTATATCATAATTATGACTCAGTATATCATAATTACGACTCGGTATATAATAATTATGACTCGGTATATCATAATTACGACTTGATATGTCGTAACTACGACTTAGTTTTTTCGACATAACTATCTCGTTATTAGGATAAAGTATGTGTTACATGTCTTTATACACTACGTCTCCTCGTCTGTCATTTCACTTTGGCAATCGATCGCCTCTTATGACCCGTCATGCATGGTAGGAAAATCAGTAGTGTAAACGATAAATATAAATACAATCCTTCTTCCTCTTCTTCTTCTTCTTCTTCTTCTTCTTCTTCTTCATCATGAAAATCATGATTATGACAGTTTTGGGGCTCCATAAACTTATTTCAATGAATCATTTTTTGAGCTGAGTCATATTACAAATATTGCATAATTTTACAATCGTATTTACTCTTTTCCTTGGAAGTCTAAGTTCTTCCTGCATTCAAATGTAAGCATTATCAGTGGTTAAAGAGTTCCATAAAAGCTTTTATGCATCTACTAAGCAATCAATCTTCTTTTCTGTGCCTTTTGAAGATAGGACCGTGGATTATGGTCGACACAACCTTCTACTTGAATACGTGTATGAAGTGAGGGCAATATCATCACACTACATACATGTATGTACAATGTATATTGCATTTTGACATACATAGAATCCATATCGTAGACGTTCTGTTCTATGTCTCGGTCATTTAATAGATATCCAATAACAGCTTTATTTTTTCTATGTTAAGATATTGTTCTATTCATTACACCGAGTATTACCCGTGTAAATGTTTCGGGAATCGATATCCTATTGAACAAAATTAATTGAATGCCTGTGTATTAAGCAGCATTGTAAGCTAAACATAATAGAACGACGAAAAAGAACTTTGGTCTCTTCAGCAAGTTTGGTAGCACAACCACTATAAGGAAAGAAATAATATATAAAGCAGAATTATATAATATAGACAATATGTATTCCCTCTCCTAATATTAGAGGGGATAATATACCAGGTACAGTTATATATTTATCGACAATATATCACAGACAGTATATCTTCCCTCCCCTAATATTACAGACAGTATGTCTTCACTCCCCTAATATTACAGACAGTACCTTCCCTAATATTACAGACAGTATATCTTCCCTCCCCTAATATTACAGACAGTATATCTTCCCTCCCCTAATATTACAGACAGTATATCTTCCCTCCCCTAATATTACAGACAGTATATCTTCCCTCCCCTAATATTACACAAGTATGTCTTCCCTCCCCTAATATTACAGACAGTATGCCTTCCCTTCCCTAATATTACAGACAGTATATCTTCCCTCCCCTAATATTACAGACAGTATATCTTCCCTCCCCTAATATTACAGACGGTATATCTTCCCTCCCCTAATATTACAGACGGTATGTCTTCCCTCCCCTAATATTACAGACGGTATGTCTTCCCTCCCCTAATATTACAGACGGTATGTCTTCCCTCCCCTAATATTACAGACAGTATGTCTTCCCTCCCCTAATATTACAGACGGTATGTCTTCCCTCCCCTAATATTACAGACAGTATGTCTTCCCTCCCCTAATATTACAGACGGTTTATCTTCCCTCCCCTAATATTACAGACAGTATATCTTCCCTCCCCTAATATTACAGACAGTATATCTTCCCTCCCTTAATATTACAGACAGTATATCTTCCCTCCCCTAATATTACAGACAGTATATCTTCCCTCCCCTAATATTACAGACAGTATATCTTCCCTCCCTTAATATTACAGACAGTATGTCTTCCCTCCCCTAATATTACAGACAGTATGTCTTCCCTCCCCTAATATTACAGACAGTATATCTTCCCTCCCCTAATATTACAGCAGTATGTCTTCCCTCCCATAATATTACAGACAGTATATCTTCCCTCCCCTAATATTACAGACAGTATGTCTTCCCTCCCCTAATATTACAGCAGTATGTCTTCCCTCCTCTAATATTACAGACAGTATATCTTCCCTCCCCTAATATTACAGACAGTATATCTTCCCTCCCCTAATATTACAGACAGTATATCTTCCCTCCCCTAATATTACAGCAGTATGTCTTCCCTCCCATAATATTACAGACAGTATATCTTCCCTCCCCTAATATTACAGACAGTATGTCTTCCCTCCCCTGATATTACAGCAGTATGTCTTCCCTACCCTAATATTACAGACAGTATATCTTCCCTCCCCTAATATTACAGCAGTATGTCTTCCCTCCCATAATATTACAGACAGTATATCTTCCCTCCCCTAATATTACAGACAGTATGTCTTCCCTCCCCTAATATTACAGAAAGTATATCTTCCCTCCCCTAATATAACAGACGGTATATCTTCCCTCCCCTAATATTACAGACAGTATATCTTCCCTCCCCTAATATTACAGACAGTATGTCTTCCCTCCCCTAATATTACAGACAGTATGTCGCCCCTCCCCTAATATTACAGACAGTATGTCTTCCCTCCCCTAATATTACAGACAGTATGTCTTCCCTCCCCTAATATTACAGACAGTATGTCTTCCCTCCCCTAATATTACAGCAGTATGTCTTCCCTCCCCTAATATTACAGACAGTATATCTTCCCTCCCCTAATATTACAGCAGTATGTCTTCCCTCCCCTAATATTACAGACAGTATATCTTCCCTCCCCTAATATTACAGACAGTATATCTTCCCTCCCCTAATATTACAGCAGTATGTCTTCCCTCCCCTAATATTACAGCAGTATGTCTTCCCTCCCATAATATTACAGACAGTATATCTTCCCTCCCCTAATATTACAGACAGTATGTCGCCCCTCCCCTAATATTACAGACAGTATATCTTCCCTCCCCTAATATTACAGACAGTATGTCTTCCCTCCCTTAATATTACAGACAGTATATCTTCCCTCCCTTAATATTACAGACAGTATGTCTTCCCTCCCCTAATATTACAGACAGTATGTCTTCCCTCCCTTAATATTACAGACAGTATATCTTCCCTCCCCTAATATTACAGACAGTATATCTTCCCTCCCCTAATATTACAGACAGTATGTCTTCCCTCCCTTAATATTACAGACAGTATATCTTCCCTCCCTTAATATTACAGACAGTATGTCGCCCCTCCCCTAATATTACAGACAGTATGTCTTCCCTCCCTTAATATTACAGACAGTATATCTTCCCTCCCCTAATATTACAGACAGTATGTCTTACCTCCCCTAATATTACAGACAGTATATCTTCCCTCCCTTAATATTACAGACAGTATGTCTTCCCTCCCCTAATATTACAGACAGTATGTCTTCCCTCCCCTAATATTACAGCAGTATGTCTTCCCTCCCCTAATATTACAGCAGTATGTCTTCCCTCCCCTAATATTACAGCAGTATGTCTTCCCTCCCCTAATATTACAGACAGTATGTCGCCCCTCCCCTAATATTACAGACAGTATATCTTCCCTCCCCTAATATTACAGACAGTATGTCTTCCCTCCCCTAATATTACAGACAGTATATCTTCCCTCCCCTAATATTACAGCAGTATATCTTCCCTCCCCTAATATTACAGCAGTATATCTTCCCTCCCCTAATATTACAGACAGTATATCTTCCCTCCCCTAATATTACAGACATTATATCTTCCCTCCCCTAATATTACAGACAGTATATCTTCCCTCCCCTAATATTAGAGACAGTATATCTTCCCTTCCCTAATATTAGAGACAGTATGTCTTCCCTCCCCTAATATTACAGACAGTATATCTTCCCTCCCCTAATATTACAGACAGTATATCTTCCCTCCCCTAATATCACAGACAGTATGTCTTCCCTCCCCTAATATTACAGACGGTATATCTTCACTCCCCTAATATTACAGATGGTATATCTTCCCTCCCCTAATATTACAGACAGTTTATCTTCCCTCCCCTAATATTACAGACAGTATGTCTTCCCTCCCGTAATATTACAGACAGTATGTCTTCCCTCCCCTAATATTACAGACAGTATGTCTTCCCTCCCCTAATATTACAGACAGTATGTCTTCCCTCCCTTAATATTAGAGACAGTATATCTTCCCTCCCTTAATATTACAGCAGTATGTCTTCCCTCCCCTAATATTACAGACAGTATATCTTCCCTCCCCTAATATTACAGACAGTATATCTTCCCTCCCCTAATATTACAGACAGTATATCTTCCCTCCCTTAATATTACAGACAGTATGTCTTCCCTCCCTTAATATTAGAGACAGTATATCTTCCCTCCCCTAATATTACAGACAGTATGTCTTCCCTCCCTTAATATTAGAGACAGTATATCTTCCCTCCCCTAATATTACAGACAGTATATCTTCCCTCCCTTAATATTACAGACAGTATATCTTCCCTTCCCTAATATTACAGACAGTATATCTTCCCTCCCCTAATATTACAGACAGTATGTCTTCCCTCCCCTAATATTACAGACAGTATATCTTCCCTCCCCTAATATTACAGACAGTATATCTTCCCTCCCCTAATATTACAGACAGTATGTCTTCCCTCCCCTAATATTACAGACAGTATGTCTTCCCTCCCCTAATATCACAGACAGTATGTCTTCCCTCCCCTAATATTACAGACAGTATGTCTTCCCTCCCTTAATATTACAGACAGTATGTCTTCCCTCCCCTAATATTACAGACAGTACATGTATGTCTTCCCTCCCTTAATATTACAGACAGTATATCTTCCCTCCCCTAATATTACAGACAGTATATCTTCCATCCCCTAATATTACAGACAGTATGTCTTCCCTCCCCTAATATTACAGACAGTATATCTTCCCTCCCCTAATATTACAGTCAGTATATCTTCCCTCCCCTAATATTACAGACAGTATGTCTTCCCTCCCCTAATATTACAGACAGTATATCTTCCCTCCCCTAATATTACAGACAGTATATCTTCCCTCCCCTAATATTACAGCAGTATGTCTTCCCTCCCCTAATATTACAGACAGTATATCTTCCCTCCCCTAATATCACAGACAGTATATCTTCCCTCCCCTAATATTACAGACAGTATATCTTCCCTCCCCTAATATTACAGACAGTATGTCTTCCCTCCCCTAATATTACAGACGGTATATCTTCCCTCCCCTAATATTACAGACGGTTTATCTTCCCTCCCCTAATATTACAGACAGTATATCTTCCCTCCCCTAATATTACAGACAGTATGTCTTCCCTCCCCTAATATTACAGACAGTATATCTTCCCTCCCCTAATATTACAGACAGTATATCTTCCCTCCCCTAATATTACAGACGGTATATCTTCCCTCCCCTAATATAAGAGAGAATAATATACCAGGTTCATTATATACCTACATGTATAGACATCAAGAAATGCCAATTTCAATCCATATCAAATTGTCAAAATAGTTTTAAAAAAGAAAAAGATAGAATTGCTATTTGAAACGAATACAGTATCCTATTGTTATACTTACAACTTCTGTAAATCGCAAAAAAAATATATACAAGGCATGTATATATATGTATATCAGAATTGATTCGTAATTATCCAAGAGAGCACAATTCTTGTCCTGGTTCGTGCCTCGATCCCTATATTTTTGTTTGTTTTGGTTTAACGGCCCATCGGACAGTTGTGTTCATTTAGGGCCATGGTGATTTATTAACTATCTTCTTATATTGAATAAGTATAAGTAGGTAGCGAGACAAGTCAAATAAAAAAAGGTTCATTTGTTAAAACCATGACCCCTACAGCGTACTGAGAAAGGACACTATTTGAAATGTAGTTCTTGGTGTAATTATTTTGCTTATAAGATGTCATATAAGATGTGTAAGACATATATTATTCATTGTGATATTAAACCACAAATACCTATTAATTTGGAATTCATATTATCGCACATTTGCAACAAATAAGTCCAAAACAAATACGAAACAATAGCCTGGACCTGTCACTATACTGTCGAACATTTTACAATATGCGTAAGAGTAAAATACATGTATTAAGCGAGTGTATTTCATTGACGTTAATATCTAGCAGTTCATATATTTGCGTAACTAGTTGAAATACGCGTCTAGATAAAATAACCCGCTGAATGTAGTATTCAACATTTAATTTTCACAGTTTACAATTTAAGTATTTTAACAATTTTTCGGTACTTAATTGTGGCAAAAATGAATAAATGTATTGTCTTATATGGAGATAATCCTCGAATATCAAAGCTACTTTGTCTTATTTTTATTATGTTCACGTGTAACCTTCAAATGTTTAATTAGCGGTGTTAATAGATCGCTATGTTTGATAGTAAACAGTGTTGTCAGTATATCCTGTAAAGTGAGATTCAGGAAGTAGTTTGTCCTGACGCCGTGACCAATAATGGCGTAGCTCTTTAAATCATTTTAACTTATATACTGTTCTAAAAATAAAATCGTATTTATTGTCCAACAGAAGTGACCTATCCCGTTGACCTTTTTTTTGTGGAATATTCATAGTAGGCGATCCTATTTGTGCATAGGTATGTCAACCCTGTTAATTGATGTTTCGGTGCTCGAGCACATAACGCACGTGTTCTGTAAAGTACACATTGTGGAGTTACTTGACCGCAAAATGGTCTATAGGTGTCCAGACGATCACAATAGTAATCTAATTGTCAGAGGTTTGGACCCTTTAGGCTTTGGGACAATAACAATGATTCATAGCAATTTATTTTGTATGAGTTAAAACATATATTACGTAAAATCTCTTCTTTTTATTTTAAAACACACCAACCAATTTTTTGGCATACTTTCGACGCCTCCTTAAACAGTTTTGTATATTTAAAAAAAGATCCAAAAATAACTACTTTAAAATAGAAATAGAACATAAAGACATAGGACCGTCGTAGATAGGTATTGTACTTCGTATGACGAAACCTGACACAATACCTCGTATGACAATACCTGACACAATACCTCGTATGACAAAACCTGACTGAAGTGTACATATTTGTTTAGTCGGCTACTCCTTTTACAGGATGCATGTATTCTGTACATGTATTGTTCTCGTGTTCATCGAGCGTGAGATCGAAAACTACCACACAGACACTCCCGCCTTGTTGACATAGGTGTTAGGTTTCGGTCCGGGCTTTTAATGGGGATTTCAGATTTTTAAAAATCTTCATTATTTTCTCGGTTGCAATTTTTTTTGAAACTTTGATGCTATTTTGTTTTACATTCCGTTCTGTGTGTAGCCATACTCGCACATTTATCTACGGAAGCGTATATAGGACACGAGAGAGAAAAAAAATATGTTTATTTTGCTCGGGCATTATAAACATTATACATACAAAAACAACAACAACAACAAAAAACACACGATGTCTCAGAGTGTATCGCTGGTGCTGAATCAACTATTTGATCAAAACTTAAGCGGAGCTATAACAAGATTTGTTTCAGCAACCGGACCATCAATATTGATTGATTGATGGGCTTACAAAATCCTTGTTCTGGTTATAACAGAGCCTAGAAGACAAACATAAATATTAACCGACTTATGTCTATTGAAAACCCTTTATTATGAATATTGAAACGATAACTTTCGTTTCCCCTACCGCATTTTCATTGTTGTTATATCTCGCTTTGTAAAGTTGTGCCCAGGCAGGGTCGTAGCGTCCATTAGAAAAAAAATCTTGGGCTTACACATAAAAATCCTGCCTTTATGTTATGGCCCAACATTTCAAGTAGCCTCCGAAAAAAGTAATGAACATGACTTCAAAGTTTTGATTTAATATTATAACGAAATTATTGATAAAATACCAGAAAATGTATCACTGTGTGTTATATACTATAAAATATAGTTTTAGTGCATTCCAGAATAGCTATCACATCATATTTGTCTATTACTGTCAACCCCCATGTTTCCGGTTGTATAATGTTGATAAGTGGTATCTATTCAAAATGAAGAAGGCTTCAAAAATGTGCCCAGGATCGATACTGGTCAAACCTCGGACAGCTTGTTAAACTCCAGCTCAACCCTAAATCTCAACACCACGGTTACAAACTAATGGGCATTAACTACATTGACATCTCATTGACGAAAACAGAATCAACCGCATGTTCGATGTCGCCATCCCATAAAGCTGACATTGCAAAGAATAGGCATATACCGAGAAACATAATCGATGTCATAATTATGTGTGGCCGGCAAAATATTCCGCTGCGCAGACACATTGAGGAAAACGGCAATTGTGTGTCCATACTCCATATGTATATATTTACACTTGCAAAGTTTTGTCACTATATAACACTACCAGACCGATTTGTTTACCATTCTTGCATGGAAACATTGACCTTTAAACTTGCATATGAAAATATGACAGGGTACGGGAGCTACTTTCGCCAAGCACATGGCTTTGTTTAATTTACAATTTAAGTTACAAAGTTACAGTTACATGTATAAAAATAACATGTTTCACAATACTAAATATGATAATCTATCAAAATGTTTTTGTTATTTATGTTAATATCATAATAAAAAACAGAACTATTTTCTACCGCGGAAAAAAAGTCTCAATTTGTTGTGAAGCGTCACCATTGGCTGTTCGAATAATTGACTCCTCCCACTGTGTCCGACTTTTATATGATTTTTTTTTTATTTACAAAGAAAAAATATTGTTATCACAAAGACTTATAGAAACAACATCCGTAAGTGTAAACATAGGGATTGGATTCACTTTTATGTTAACCATGCTTTTATGGAGCAATTCCTCTAGGAATATATTCTAAATATATTCTTAGAGGAATTGCTCCAAAAAAGCATGGTTAACATAAAAGTGAAATCCAATCCCTATGTGAAGGATGATACAGTACTGGCAGACCACCTTGTCTATGCAAAATACAACTAAACTTCACCAGATATACAAAACGAAATAATTGAAATCTGCGGTAAACAGTGTCAACTGCGACGGAAGAGCAGTTTTTTTTAGCGCTTTGAGGCGAATTAAGACATATCTGAGGTCGACAACGAGCCAAGATCGACTGTCATCTCTGGCAATGCTCCACATCCACAGGGAAATCTCTATTGATACCGATATGGTGATGGATATTTTTGCAAGAAAAATGAACAGGAAACTGTCTTTTATTTAGACAGACAATTGTCTTTTGTCTAAACTATAGAAACAAATGAACATTAATTGTATGTTTAAACCGGAAAACTTGTAGTTCAGTATGATTTAGAATTAAACAAATTTTGAAATTACTATCTGGGAAATCAATTTCAAACCCTCATAAAATCTTTAAATTCATTTTCTGTCGGGGGGCTTCGCCCCCTGATGCCCCATCCAGAGCAGAGAGCCCTGGACCCACTGGGGGCCTTGCGGCCCCAGACCCCTGACCTGGGATTACACATTGTGTTGGCCTAGCTACGCCCCTGCCAGGTGAGTGTCAAACTACCCTTAGATCGCTCCTTAGTCGTCGTGTTTTCGCTCCGTCGCGCTTAGGTCGAAGGAGCGATCGAGTGATATTGGAAATTTAGGCCTAACGGAACACCATACCTTATATATATATCGCATACCGTTGACTCTTGTACTTCCAACGCTTAGCTCTACGACACTTAGCCAGGACATACTCCAAGACACCACGTAAACAGCATGATTCGATGACGTAAGCATGAACAGGCCGATACTTCTAATACAAACATAATAAAAAAAAGAGTCTATTAGATAAATACATTTAATCTTTTTGATGATGAATTCATCTGACAGAGTTTTTTCACCTTCAAAACAGAGGTCATTTGACGTCAGCGGATTAGCCAACAACTGATGCGTCAGTGAATTAAACATACTCGGCCTTCCCCCGATTCCAAACCTCACGGACTTAATGGTACGTTGTCTTTTTCATTTATGTCACAAGCACACGGATGGAAACAGACTGACTCCAACATTGTAACTTACCATGTCATATTGATTAATACCCAGGGTGTGCTTATGAGTGCCACAGTAACTTCCCCTCTCTACGATCTAACGAAACTAACGGAAGGGAGGTAACTACACTGTATATAAGTTACAATGATCATAATAGAAATACGACATAAAAATGTGCAACTAGTATTGAGAAATAAATGAATGAAAAAACGAGCAAACTGATGGATGAAGGAATGTAATACCCCGTGACTCTCCTTCTCTACACGATGCAATGTAACTAATCGAAGGGAGGCAACCAATAACAAATTGTGTAGCCATGTATTTGGAAATTAATGTATTGTAACGTCCGCTCTCCATGAACACGGGACGTGAAAGTTCTTTTTGGGATGGTTGTGGTGTGATAAACATAATTCAACACTGGATATAAAGTTTACTTATATTTATTAATCCACAGGAAAATCCCGAAGGTACAATACAATCCAATGAAGTTTCATCCATCTTCCACACTATCGCCGGCGCATTCACACTTAACAGTTCACACACATTTAAACAAAACTAAGTCCTCACATCCCAAATATGTACATCCAAACGGCACTAAGTCCGTTTAGACTGAAAGCTGCTGGAGAACTCCTTATGCAAAACGCGCAAGTCTTTTTATATCCCCTAAGGGTTAATTAATATGTATGAATTGAGGATGTGGTCAATTGACCAATCCTGACCTTTAAACCGAAATATGGGCGTATCTAAACCCCTATCTCGTCATTTCCAAATATAGCCCTAGGCACTGACCACTGGTCCCACGGACCGTGTGCTACCTAATAACGACTGACTTTCAGGTTCTACCGTTTGGTTATATTTTACCTTGATATAGAATGAAGGGTGTAAACCTAAAACGGGTTAATTAACTACTGATCTAAGGGAAGCAACTCGAATAGATTTGGCTGACTATAGCGTATAGCTTTAACTACTCTAGGTAACTTTGAACGCATAACATATAAAACTTGTCTATTTCCTAGTTCACTACACAACCCCCTTCTTTCGAAGAGTTTGTGTCCCCACAAACGTCATACATAGTTAATAGTTTTCGTAACAAAAGCAATCTATCTATTCTAACGTGAAAACATAAAACATATTAAAATACCATTTTGCGTTTGCATTAACAAGACTTTTCTTACGACATGTACGAGTCTAAACTTCAATGTCAAATATTATTTCCTGACATTCTACACTATTTTAAAACGTTTTGGCACTAAAACATTAAACGCACCAAATATTACGTACTTCTTTGCGTAATAAAAATAATGTTTACAAGCCTATAGCTAACATCGATCGCTTACGAGCTCCTGGCGGCTATATATCCGCAAAGTTCAAACAAACATCGTAAAATTAATGTCTACCAAAATATTAACATACATTTTACTGGTTTACCGTAATGTTTTCAAAAATGTACCTAGTCTACAAAAACATACAACAACTCGTACTCTTCGTATACACCTATACACCTCCACACATAAAACGTCATCGGACTGTATATAAATTATCGATTTTACATCGATATCCTACCTATTTGGCTACATGGACACAATCGAGAATCATTTTTCAAGTATATTTCGGATATGAAATAACAAATATATGTATGGTTTAGTTGTAACGTCCTAACCCCCAAGTATACGTATCCACTAATACGATATACTACAATATTGAGATAAAATCCACCCATAACCCTTAATTTGAGTTACATCTAAGATAGAAATCTAACATTGGAGGCAATGCTCACAACTATAATATTAATGAACATGCTATTCGTACATTACCTTTGACACAGTGAAATAAATTCCAAAAATTCACATGTATAAATGTGATCCACGGAAACAATAACTAATAATCACAGTTAGTGTGTTTGTCCTAAATAATATATCCATCGGAAATTACTTTAAGTCACTTTTTGATATCACAAAGTTCAGTTATAAAATGTCACTGTAAAGTATCCACGCACGTAATAATCCTTTGGTAATTCTGCATAGTTCAGTCCATTTAAAAGTTACTAATCCAAAAGTAACCAATTTCCGTATTTCACTAAATGTTCTAATCCAAGTCGAAAGTTTGAATTAATATCACAGTTCAAACACCAGATCAAAGTATCAACGTTTAAATCCCTTGATAATTTTGCACGGTTCCTATTAAACAGTTAATAATCCATTAAAAGTCCTGAATGTTCTCTGATAATGATCCAAAATAACAGTTCAACGAACATCACCCCCCCCCCCCCCCCCCCCCCCCCCCCCCCCCCCCCCCGGGGGGCCTGCGTCCATATAGGGCAATAATTATGTCGATGATAACTACGTAATCCAATCTTCATCCCCACTGGGCATGCGTCCATAAAGGGCAATAGTCGATGATCTTCGTAAGTCCTTTGAAGTTTAAAACTGAGATCTCTAAGTTTCGATGGCTCGCCCAGTTCGCGTTGTCCTGACAACGAGGGGTGTCCACTTCTGGTCAGTCGTTGGACCTGGCGAGTCCAAACGCTTAGGTAAATTATTGGTAGGGGTGGAAGCTCCCGCTGTGCTGGGGTCGGTCGCGCTGTCCCCAGTACGTGTACCTCCGTAAGGCTTCAAATTGCCACTGTGTATTACAACTGGCTCTGATCTTCCGGAGTAACGAATTCTAAATAACACATCACTAAGCCGTGCGACTACTGTCCACGGTCCGGTCCAATCACGGGCTAACTTAGCCTTAGTTCCCACTATTATTTAATGTTGGAATCTGCGTATTTTATCTCCAATATCATAACACATTTTGGTCATGAATATAGCTACCGTTTACCGTGCCGTACTGAATGATTGGTAAACTTTGTGAACACGTTTACCGAGTTAATTCGAATTATTACTGAGTTCGAATTGAATATTGTTTCCAGTATATGTCCTTTGAAAAACATTAATTTTCACTTATCTTGATGTAAATCCAGAGTTTAAAATTAAATGTGACAAAGTTACTAGCATCCGTGTAAAGAATATAAATTCCACTTTCCATGCTTGGATATCCGAGAATCGGAGCAGATATGTCGGTATTCCAGTTCGTTGAATGCGAACATACACTGAGCATTCCTTAGTCCATAATTTGACCACTTAAACACCTTTTCCTGGCGAGGTCACGCAGACATTTCGCTATTAGTGCGAAACCGAACATGAATTTCCGATAATTTGACGCAATTCCGAGATCTAACGCTCTATAGCTGTAACTCGGTAATATACAAAACTGGAGCAACATCGCTTCAACTGCCGCGATTTTCGAAGGAGTTCCAATGCTATCCTGAGAAACCACCTGTCCTAGGATCTAAACTTCATTGTACAAGAAGTTGCATTATTCGCCTTAAATTTCGCGCGATATCAAGGCTACCAAACAGCGGTCAAACTATACCAAAACTGTTTAAAATCCTTCGCGTACACAAGTATTGTGCAGATGAAGCACTACGTATATATATAGTAGTATGTGCACTAGCGTTCCACTTAGCGCCTACTCCATCCTGGAACACATGATTGGCACTATTCAAAGTCCAAAATCGTCTACATGTACGAAATTTAATATCATCCTCACTAGCTGAGACGTAACGAACGCGGACTTGGTTCAATCTGACATCGATGAAAAGAGTCAAATTAACAAATACCAGCGAATTAAACCACAGCTCCACTGAATGCGACCAAATATCATCTATACGACCAAATACGTGTAGGATACACATCATCTGCTATGTTAACACATATTCTCCAGGAATTCTTCATTTTCTATACCAAAACCACGAGCTAAAACTTGTCTCTTCAATTCCACATTTTCACAATTTCTGAATAATGCACATTTCTCCATGACATAAGTAGTTTCAAATCGCGTGCGAAACGGTACTAACACAGGGCGTTCTTCTGGTGTTACATTGTATTCGATGATACGCCAAAAGATGTTTCCATCATGGAATTACTCCTGGCCCCAGAGTCTAATTTCCAATTAAGTTAACGGCTATTTTGCTATCAACTTTCTATCCGCGTTGCTTTGAACATCACGAATTTAGCTTTCACATCTTCCTGTCTGCGACTTTGCGCGGAAGATTTTAAACTTTTCCACTTTCTCCCAATGTCTGTTTTAGCACCACCGTTCGCTTTCCCCGTATGGTCGACCCCATCAACCTTACTGTTTTAGGTCCAGAAATTGGCGATACTTGACTTAGGTTATTCCCTGATTTGAGCCTTCCCGAATCTAGGACTGACACACGATACACTGATCAAGTTCCTGCTCATTTTACTACTTATTCTGAGAGTCGTCACAATCTATGAACGATCATAGTTTCCTAAATGGTCAAAAACATGTGTCTAAAATGCTTAATAATTTTATTTAGCAATTCAAAAGTTCTTTGACACCGTCACAGCTGTTATAACCGTTATTCAACAATATTTCGATGATTTTTAAATGTACTCACGGTTCATTGGATAAAATTTCCTATACATGTCCTGTATATATCCTGTATATAATCCCGGAAAATTGTCGGATTTTAACTTCCAAGTAGCGAAAATATTCACTTTTAATTTCCTAAATACTTCTCCGTTAGGCACTATCAACGCGAGACAACACAATGAGTTAACTTCCATAGTAACTCGGAAACCACTAGAAAAATCCTCAGCTTCCCGATGGTAAATATCCTCCGAAAATCCTTGACCTATGTCCTGCATCATATCCCGAGTAAATAGATCTCTCATTACAACTTCAATATAATAGAGAACACAACTGCTAAACACACAGTCAAAACGTTCCATTACTCAACATTTCTTTGTGAAACACAACGATATGATGTGGGTAGCGGAGATAAATCCACAAGCTCGAGGCAAGCACTTCTAGGGTTAAAATCTATTTCCGAACAAAGTTTCCGAATATATGCCGTTCCTTTGTAAATTAGGAGTAACGGACTTAAAACACAGTTTTCGTGCTCTCGATAGCACTACAGGATTTGACGAGTTGTATGAATCCAATCGTACCAAACTCCGTCGAACGAAAGACATCACAGTTTTTCGTAGAATTCAAACATCCATAGTGTTAGTTACAGTTTATCACAACCACATTTTACAACCATCCCACCGCTGCTGCCACCAATTGTAACGTCCGCTCTCCATGAACACGGGACGTGAAAGTTCTTTTTGGGATGGTTGTGGTGTGATAAACATAATTCAACACTGGATATAAAGTTTACTTATATTTATTAATCCACAGGAAAATCCCGAAGGTACAATACAATCCAATGAAGTTTCATCCATCTTCCACACTATCGCCGGCGCATTCACACTTAACAGTTCACACACATTTAAACAAAACTAAGTCCTCACATCCCAAATATGTACATCCAAACGGCACTAAGTCCGTTTAGACTGAAAGCTGCTGGAGAACTCCTTATGCAAAACGCGCAAGTCTTTTTATATCCCCTAAGGGTTAATTAATATGTATGAATTGAGGATGTGGTCAATTGACCAATCCTGACCTTTAAACCGAAATATGGGCGTATCTAAACCCCTATCTCGTCATTTCCAAATATAGCCCTAGGCACTGACCACTGGTCCCACGGACCGTGTGCTACCTAATAACGACTGACTTTCAGGTTCTACCGTTTGGTTATATTTTACCTTGATATAGAATGAAGGGTGTAAACCTAAAACGGGTTAATTAACTACTGATCTAAGGGAAGCAACTCGAATAGATTTGGCTGACTATAGCGTATAGCTTTAACTACTCTAGGTAACTTTGAACGCATAACATATAAAACTTGTCTATTTCCTAGTTCACTACAGTATCAACAAACAAACGCGAACGAACCAACCAACCAACTAACCTACGAATGGATTGATGAAGGAATGAAGGGAGACGTCCCTTCTTTACACGATACAATGTAACGAGCCAAACAGTGGCAACCGATTGACAAAATGTGCAATCATGTTTCGTGAATGGATGGATGACAGAACGTGAACAAGCGAATGGGTGAATAAATCAGTGAATAGATGAATCTAGAAACAAATAAAAGATTATCAGAATTAATACAGGATATCTAACAGTTTCTTTAGTAGTACTAAATTTATTTTAGGAGTGTGGATGATATTTTAATATTTTTCACTTCTGCTACGCACATATTATCCAAACAAGTAAATGTATTTTGTACAGCTGTACTATTGAAGACACAGTTAGATTCTGTTTATTACATTTTTACAACGAAAGCCCTTCCCTGTATTCTAACTAGGCTAATTCCGAAGGTTGCATATGTTTGCCTCCTTAATGTCTATAGACAATCCTACACGACAAAATATAGTCGAAAGTGCAAAAAAACAAAAAAAAAACGCAAAAAGATACACATTTTTTTTCTTCTTCAAAAAACCCTTTTAATTGTTTTTTTTTTAAATTTAATATGTATTTAAGTTTATATTCTTTAGAAAAGTTGCTGTAATATTCTCAAAATATAATGATTTATTGATCAAAAATTTAATTTATACTTATTATTTGATAAAAGTCCCGTCAAAACAAGCCAGGTTACTACGCCTTGAGCGCTCAATCTAAAATGGCGTATCTAGTAGACCTAGCGAGGAAAAGTCCTGACATGTGTACGACTTAATTTGTGGTCCTGATGATGGACTATCTCACTCATATAACAGTAAGTTCATTCTATTCACAGTCACTACAGGAGATTACTTTACTCTGATTCGTTTACATTTACTTCCGTCTGACTTTGAACTCAGAGACCCGGATGCGGCCATGCTTTCTAATTCTTTTTTTCCCTTCTTAATTGGTCAAATCAGCAAAAAGTGATATTTTTCACTAATTAAAATATAAAAAAATGTATAATTACAAAATTGGGAAAAAATTAGAGAATGAAGAATATCTTGACATTCCACTGGTAAAAATGTAACTAAACCAAACTCATATGGAGGATGATACATATTGAACTTAGTTCATCAACTTTAAACACTTATCACAATGGTCCCTTAAATATATTAGGACGGTATGGTGGTAATACTTTCCTTTTACGAGAACGTTTTGGTCCATACCTTGTAGGTTTGAGATATGGGTACTGTGTTTGCTTTAGAAGTAATGAGAAGTCATTTTCGTTCATCATTATAAGATAACAGTCTCGTTTTGTGACCATAAAAGACCTGTGCCATTTATTATCACTTGTTTTGAATACACCGATTTCCTTCGAAAACACGTGTCTACAGAAAGTCTCCACTGACCGTCGGAGGTGTTTAAAATACATCACCTCTTTGTGGAACTCAACACCTTGTTGTCGGACATGTTCCCAAAACCGGAACAGGAAGTAATCATATAAAGCGTAATCCAGGGGTGCTCTTTGTCGGTGAAGCTCTCGGTCTCCGGGTAGAATATCATGGTTAGGTCGGTAATGTCTCATCACATTCTGTCTTACGTATAGAATATCCTTCATGGTCCAGTTTAGAAAATGTTTAAGCAACACTACAGATTCATCGAAGTATTCTTTGATCATAACAAAGTGTAATGTCGAATCTAAGTGAGAAATATACTTTGATATTTTTTCAGGTGACGGATTGTCGAACAGGGATAGCGGGAATCCAAGATCAAAAGCCATCCTATTATTGGTAAATGAATCTGCGACTTTTGGTTCGTATCGATCTGGATGACGCAATAATTCGGACATAGGGAATTCTCCCGTAATGTTATTAAGATAAGGAGTTCCCCAAACCTTCCGAAAGTAATGAAAAGATGACACGAACTGATCAAAAGGATCACGTATAATGCTGACGTAGAACGCATCTTTGTGTAAATAACGTTGCAGTGCACTCTTGTTGTAAATCACGTGGTGACATAAAATGTCAAACTTGCTTTGATTAATGAGAGGGTGTATATCATTATCCTTTAGGTGTTCATTTTGACTAATGATATTAAGACTATTTTTAGGTAAAACAAATGACAAGTTTCTTGAATATCCAAAACGCATGAATAAGTTCATTACAGTTGAACTAGCGACCTTGTGCACTTTAAGAAATGCTATGTGTTTTACTTCCTTGGTAGAATCCGTGTTTTTACCGAGTGTGTCCCAAGCTTTTCCGAAAGTACACAGGAGTTGGTCACCAGTATCAGTACAATCGTCTGTAATCTTTCCTCGGATTTCATTCAGATGAATACTGTTCCAGATCTGAATAGTCGACACAAGCAAGAATAGTCCACCAAACAGGAGACATGTCAATCTGTAAAATAAATATGAGTTGGGGAACTTCTAGTGTGATCGTTTGGACTGATTATTGAAATACCTAGCCCGAGTTTCCTCTGGCCCTGACACAATATCTGATGTAGGCATGTTGTCAGGACCAGAGGAAACTCGGGCTATGAAATACCATGATACGGTTTACATACAATGTATTTACATGTACTATGGTGAAATGAACCTTTTTTTCGAAATTGCTTGATATATAATATTTCTGCACAGGGTTTGTCTTGTTATCTTCTGATCAAATTCAAACGTATAACCAACATATACCAGATTATTTAACACTATACAGGTATATCCTCATGATAAGGTCGATAATAGGTTTATTAACCTGAACCGAGGACCTCATAGACCGAGGAGGCAGTCCGAGATTGATTGTTTTTCTTCTATTTCTTCAGGTCGATAAAACCATATATTGACCGAAAGGAATATGTTCTAATAATTCTGTTATAAACTGACTGTTTCGATTGATGATAATCATGGAATGAATACATGTAACGACGAGACTTATTTATGAAGCATTTGCAAATATTTCATCATCTCTTAAACACCTCACAATACAATTTTAACCAACACATTTAAATGCATTCAATTAACTAAATCTTAGATAATTTAATATTCTAACAGTCACAGGTTTTGTTTGTCATGTTTCAAAAGCGTGAGAGATGTTTTACACTGTTGTACAATGAGAGGTAAATCATAATTAATTATTTTTAAACAGCCTGTCAACCAGCAGTTTTCAGTCTTTTTTTTCACGGCCGGTTATAATGACACCTTTATCGGGAATCACGTGACACTATCAGACCCAATCAGAAATTGTAAAAAAAAAATTCATAATGATACATCTTAAAACTCTTACTTTAACTTTACTCCAGTATAGGAATAGATATTGTACTTTGTTAAGGGTCTTCATGCCAATCTGTGTATTTTGTTAATACTTTACTCGTTTAATCGATTAAAATTTAGAATTATGATCTCATTATTACGTTGCTTATCTCTATTGTGTTTGATTTGTTGTAACACTGATGAATATAAACCTGACAGTGGGGTTAAATTAGTGTGATTCTTTAATGTTTCACTAAGTGATGTCTTATTTTGTGTGTCGGTTTTATTATCGATGGGTGACGTTTGTACATGGATGAAGTTTAGATATAGTCCACTATAGCGTTTATGTCTATAAAGATATCAAAAGTGTGGTGTGGATAGTGTTGCTTACATATACATATAATCATGCCAGGATTTTATTCACCGCCTGTAAATATAATTACCGCTAGAATAAATATTAGAAGATATGATGTCAGGAAGAACAATACCATTTAGCAATTTGTTTTAGAATGATCCTTTATAATAAAATCATATTTCTTTTTAAGGACTCATAGAAAATGCATACTTTGCCGATAAAACATCAAAATATCTACAAACCTGCGGCGATATCTGCCTGACGTGCATATGTTCCTGAATGTCGCCATGGTGATAAGTGTGTTGTTTAAAACAACATTATATTTATTCTACCATTGCTTATGTCACATTTACAAGTAACACACTCAGACGCCTTCAGTGTGCATACCTACTTACACCTGGGTACATACAGGTCAAGGATGAATACAGAGCGTGATAACAAATGTATGGAGATTTAAGGTAGAAAATGATAAATGATATCCATTATCTCTACATATTGTATATCTGATGTCAGGTACATGTAAGTACATATACATATTTAATCGCTGATAAATACATATATCAAAGGCCAGACTGGTCCAGATAGTCCTAGGTATAACTGGTTTATAACTCTACACCAAAGGTACATTATTATCATTATTTATTATCATCGGTTTTTTTTAATAACAAACAGGCATACACGATGCACTCAAAGTCCAATCAATTATCATAATTGAAATTTGAAGTAGGATTCGGTCTTTGTAGTTAAACAATCTACCCGCTGCATTTTCCCTTTTATTGCCGGGTCTGTGTGAACATTTTACATTTGCTATGTTTCTGTGAGTAAACCAATCGGGTTTCCAGTAATTCAGGGCAATATGTTGCCTAAGAAGTCTCCGACAGCGTGGACACATGAGGAATCACGTGCCTCCTGAGCTTAAAAACAGTTCCATTTATACCTAGTTTTCAAAAGACGTAAATTAAACAATTACATAATTTTCGATATTATCTTTTTTCCCCAGACACATTAGATAATCAATATGTCGTGTGATAATATTTGCACACTCAACGTTTACTGCGATCGCCTGATTGTTATGTGTCATACAGACATTTAATGGGGATCGTTTGTGAGTTTTCATGAAAAAAAAAAGATGTGAAACAAACCTGAATGAATTTTTATTTACCAAGCTTAGAGGAGGTAGCATTAAGCAAAGGTTACGAGGGGCTGTATATATGGTATATACAATGGAAAAGATGCATAATTCTGTTTATCACAAAATTATATACAGTAGTTCGTAGAATCTTCTCATCCAACTCTTCTTTCTTTTGTGACGTCACAAAACATATGACGTCAAGACGTCAAGGAACCTGGAAACATTCAAAGACTCACAGCTCCGTTAGGTGTTAGTACACGTATACTTATAAGACACACTATATGCAAAGGTTAGTATCGCGCTTGTAACAGGGATGTTATAAAGAAAAGGACATTTAAGATTTCTCTCAAATTCTGATTAAAAGATTATTCAATTTAATTTCAACAAAATCCTCCTCCGATCCATTGTAGTATAACGTTTTGATAAAAAAAGAGATAAAAGTACCTTCTCTATAAAAACAAGTTTTTAATGATATGGATCGAGTTTGTCGGTTTTTAAATCCTCCTTAGAAAATCAAATATGGTTGCCAGAACGACACGCTTTGTTGACAGCGAGAACCAATGTTTGTGTTGGAGTACTTTCCCATACCTACCTCTGTAACAGTGCAGACTGTTGGGTCAACATTCCTACCGATTTCCGTTCAGACACACTTGACCAAAGGAGCAAGAGGCGTCTACTGTAAAAAGTGACGGTTGTAAATCGCTGATCATTTCACACAACTTCTGAGCAGAGAAGAAGTTAAAACTCCGACAGAAGTTGTTAGTCTGTTTACAGGCTTTCGCGCAGCCAATAAAAGAGTCCGCTAAAGTAGTCCCAATCACTTCCGGTCCGGTGTAACGCACCGATGTATTCATACAGTAGGTATTACATGTACATGTGGAAGTAGGATCTGTAAATACAAACAAAATAAATCGGTTATCTTCAACAGTAAAATGTTTTTAAAACAAAATTTTATTTTAAAGTTTTCTCTTTTAGTTTGTATGTGGTTAATATTTCACCATCGATAAAGAATGTACGGAAGAGCATTAGGGCCATGAAGCAAAAAAAATAAATTCATTTTTTCGTGTTAATAACTCGAAATTTCGAGATAATAACTCGAAATTTCGACTTAATAACTCGAAATTTCGAGAAAATAACTCGAAATTTCGACTTAGTAACTCGAAATTTCGACTTAATAACTCGAAATTTCGACTTAATAACTCGAAATTTCGAGATAATAACTCGAAATTTCGACTTACTAACTCGAAATTTCGAGATAATAACTCGAAATTTCGACTTACTAACTCGAAATTTCGACTTAATAACTCGAAATTTCAAGATAATAATGTATGTATGTGACAAGTCATGGTCATTCATTTAACAAATTTGGTAGCTCTTCATCCCATCATCTTACATCCATAATATCAGCACTTTTGGTTATTAAGACGAATTGGCTATAAATCATCCTAACCTAAACTGATAGAGAAGATGAAGTTGATTTCCCATTCTTGTGTATATATATGTATGTGGGAGGCCACTTAAAAGGGGGCAAGAACTAAGAATGCTTATAGTAAATTGATAGTGGAGCTAATAATGACTATAAGGAGGGGCCTTTCATCTATGTTTTCAGTCTTTGACAAATCACGGAATTACAAGTACAGATGCTATCGAAGACTTTGATTAAATGAATTTAACAATTCTGCTTAAAACTTCATAAAACTTGAAAGATGGTCACACATGTACCTGTATATACACGTCATAATGTGGTAACCTAGACGTTGAATAAATGAATCGCCTGGAGATGGCCGTTAGGCCTGAAAACGTTAACAAAACACAACAGTTGTCATGTTGAATTTATATTTTTCAACTATATATACATATACATACAGTGCATTCCTCTTAATATCATGTCCTATTTGTCAGACAAAAACATGATATTAACAGTTGTGTGACATTAAGAGAAACATGTTTTTTCACTAAATCTAGTGCATTACCAATATCCATAACTAAAATTATTATCTCGAAATTTCGAGTTAGTAAGTCGAAATTTCGAGTTATTATCTCGAAATTTCGAGTTACTAAGTCGAAATTTCGAGTTATTAAGTCGAAATTTCGAGTTATCTCGAAATTTCGAGTTACTAAGTCGAAATTTCGAGTTATTAAGTCGAAATTTCGAGTTATTATCTCGAAATTTCGAGTTATTAAGTCGAAATTTCGAGTTATTATCTCGAAATTTCGAGTTAGTAAGTCGAAATTTCGAGTTATTAAGTCGAAATTTTGAGTTATTATCTCGAAATTTCGAGTTAGTAAGTCGAAATTTCGAGTTATTATCTCGAAATTTCGAGTTATTAAGTCGAAATTTCGAGTTATTATCTCGAAATTTCGAGTTAGTAAGTCGAAATTTCGAGTTATTAAGTCGAAATTTCGAGTTATTATCTCGAAATATCGAGTTATTAACACGAAAAAATGAATTTATTTTTTTTGCTTCATGGCCCTAATGCTCTTCCGTAAGAATGTCATCACGCTGTAATGTGTATGTATAATTCAATCGGGAAAGGGCTTTATATCAGTTGAATAACGTGTGCCCAATCACTTTGTACATTTAAGTTACAAATAAAAATATGTTTAAAGCAAATGTCACGAGTTTATAATTCTATTTCTCCACTCATCAAAATAATAACATATTTATGGAGAAGATGACTGTATGTTCAAAGAACGACCCCAACGTTTATTGACAATTACCACTGATAACTTGTCGCTCTAAATCTTCCTTCAATATTTTGTCTTGCATCAAACCCGTCTTTCATATTTTCATTTCAAAATTGGTGGTAGATTGTTGGACTTATATCTTCTCGTCCAGAAAAAATGCACCCACAACTAAATAAACAAAACTTTCTTAAAACACACAAAAAACAAAACAACAAAAACAAAACAAGAAATCTTTTTCACCCACAGTTCACCGGTTTATCTCCAGTTTTAGATGTGAGATTTCTCTGTCAACCCCTAGGGTATGACGGATTGCACGAACAAGTATTGTGAATTGATATTAGACCTATGCTTTCTTGTGTAATGATATTGTGGGTACTTCTTCAAATGAAGATATTCATTGGCCGACCATGTGCATTTGTTTACAAATATGCCCTGACCACCGATTTGATATGCAAGTATTTGAAGTGGTGAGAGAAACATATTAATTCTCTATCTATAGAGTGTGACAAAGAAATCTCAACACTCGGGGAAACTCATGAATGTCCAACCCTCAGCAAGCCTCGGGTTGGATGTTCATGAATTCCTCCTCGAAAGACAAATTTCTTTGTCACATCTCCAAGGCAGGGAAATATTCTATTAGTCACACTTACGCATTCTTCCTTTCTAAGTTCGAAATCAACAAAATATGTGCTCCGGGGAAGGGCGTGATGAAAGCAGCATACTGGATGTATACAGTCTAACGAATAAGAACCGATACCATGGCGTGTCGCAGACGGTTACCATTCCGGAACATCTGGTCATATTCTCCTCGAAAAATATCTTATTAGTATTCTCGTCTTGTGCTGATTATAGTTTTACTTTGACATCGTTTTGATATGAATTAAATAACTTACTTTCAGCGTTCGGCAAACAGTTTCCTCCGTTGGGGTCAATGTCACATGACAGTATGTCATCATTCCAGACAAGTCCATCATTACAGTCCAGACTGAAGGTCGTCCCGAAAGAATCACAATGGTAATACTTATAACAAGTTGTGGGATCGGGATAGTATCCTGCTTCACGCTGATCACAAAAGCTGGCGCTGAAACAGCGAGAGAAATGAATGTATTGACTACAAAAATAAATAGTTTGTAGTTTCAATGACTGAAAGAAGAGCTAACTATGAACAGTAACCTTACCAATGTTTGTGTTTGATAAAAATAAATAAAATAAAAAGCAATGCACTGACTACTTTTAAGGGGTACTTGTGAAAGATACGATGTAAACCTACCAATGAATATGTAGGACATACACGACCATAACAAAGATGATTTTCTGAACAATTCCAGTCATAATGAAATCACATGCAGACGAACGTTTCATGTAAAATATGCCTAGTGTTCTATTGTTCAACATTAACCCAAAAGCGGTACCGGTATGTAAAACTGGCGACGAAGTGCCCACTACATGTCGTAATTCCAAATTAGCTGGAACCACAATAACAGCGGAAACTGGCCCCAGTTTGTAGGGCTTTTTACCAGTTCGATACTGCATTTTAAATGACGGAATTCTACTAATAAATATGCCTTTAGTATTTCCCCCTTAAATATCGATACCTGTACGAGACATAATATCGAATGTTAATATACTTTTGTCGTAAATACTAACGACAACAAGGAAACACAGCAGGATATACCGGAGTTAGGACCTTCCCTTCAGAAGTTGAGATTGTTTAAACATTTGTAACACACGTTAACGTATTTCACAGCTAGACCTTTGAAGTAAGGTTTTGTTTGTCGTCTTGTGGCAATTGTTTAATCTGTTCCTATGTTTATTGGTAGATTCTATTTCAGGTTTCTTTTAAACTGTTTGCTTTACCATAAAAGTTTGGAATAAAGGATAGACTGTTCCATTTTGATATTCTTTCGACCAATGGTAATAATGGCATGGAATGTTTATGTTTACCAATTGCAAATGTACTTGAAATGCAAATAATGCTTTCGTTTTATGCAGCTATTATGAGATTGATATTGCGTATAAATGTCCATGAAATAAAACTAGTATGGATACATAGCTGTTCAGTCAGCCACATGTTAAATGAACCCGCATCGATCTATCACATTTGCACTTTACTAGAGTCAGATACATTGTACCAACAAATATATCTTCCAAGTTGTTATTTGGCTTCAGTGTTAATCCCCCTTTATCATAATTATCAACTATGGACCTTAGGTGAGGTCAATATGGGATTACATCAACCTTGTATAATCAAATATTGACCGACGGCGAAGCCCAATGTTTATATTTAAGATTCATCAGGTCAGTATAATACCATATTGACAGAATCAAAGGTCCTTAAATTTTATATCATACATGAAACTTGTTTGCACAAGTAGGGAATTGGATAACATTTATAAACAGGAAATTTAGAATATAGGCATTGTGACGACACAGTGATAATGACGCCATCATCGCAATATTGCCTCGGTATTTCTTAAATTGGAAACTTCAATATTTCAAAATACTAATTCCACGTGCTCATGTGTCAGCTAATAAGAATTGAGGTAAATAAGACCATGTCTATTACTTACATAAACATTATCTACCGCATGAATGATAGTATATTCAAATAAAAAAAAAAAATTATTAAAAAGATACATACACATCAACCCGTTTGTAAGTTCAATAAGAGAAACATGCATTAGGAATAGAGAATGCTCTCTTGGCCGGAAGAATCTTCCTTCCTATCTTTAACCCTGTTTCCGGCTCCAGACCTTTTCCCCTCCATACTGAAACGCTCTTACTGGATATATGCATGTACGTAGAATGATCCATGCATTATCGTCGACTGTGTTTTATATCAACTCAGTGTGGTCGTCAGAGATGGTATCAACAGATGAGTTTAAGGTAACATATATGGATAATACATTTTCTCTAATAGTATTTGCATTGATCTGTTTTAATGATAAGATAAAACTAGAGTACTCAGTTTAAACGACACAGTTATAAAATGAACAAAGGAGGAATCTGAGTTGGTAACTTCAGAAACAATATACATCCAGGACGATGAAATCCCAAGGACGTTTTGTGGTCACCATTACGATCTCACTGGGAGGTATTCTATTTCCTCTTGATATGCTATTAATGTACCCGGTGGTTCCGTTCTCATTAACTTACAATTCAAAAAACAAAAAACAAAAAAACAAAAAACAAACTTACAATTCATCTTGAAAACAATATACATGTATTTTTGTACTACATTCATGCTGGGCTAGTTTTAGTTGTTGATGTTGTCGTTGATGCAAATGACGCTTATCCTTACGAAACACGTGGTCGTATTATAGTATTAACCTTTTGAAGAGCTTGATGTATTTTTTCTCTCTCATATTTTGACTTCATGCACTTCGGTATCCTCTTGTAGCTTTGGGAATGAGCGTTGTATAACTAACTGCACTGTACATTAAAATAAAATTGGGTAAAGAAAGAGGCAAAAAATCAAAATCCTCAGTTTTCACTGCCAATCGACAAAATGGGGGCAAAATTAGAAAAATAAGCAAACTGACAATTAAACAAAAACAAGCAAACAGACAAACAAGCAAATAACCAAAAACCAGAACATAATCACAAGCAATTTCTTGGAAACTAAAAAGGAAAATTAGAACATGTTTTCCGGATGACACCTGTTATACAAATCCAGTTTTTGTGGCATTCTCTAAATCAGAACTAGGGTAGGAACTACCAGGCACAAAATAAACAGTCTACTAGCTGTATGTATTAATTCTAACAATGTTTACGATGTATTGACAGCCTTGCATATCAACAAGGAGACTGAAACATGTTATAGAACGCAGGTCCCCAGATATTGTCCAGCTGTTGCCAATAAAAGCTTACACCATCCTGATTCTCTTGGTATACTGTAAGTACACGAACATATTAATTTGTGTTCATACTTAGAATTCAAATCTGAAATGTGGAATTGGTTGTAGATATCTCATTGCTATCTGACGCAGTCTATCTTATTATTTGATATTTCGATGTTTTTTTTTTTTTTAATTCATTTATTTATTTCTTATCTTTGCAAATTTTAAAACTTAAATCAGTAAGACCATCATCAGCAGACAAGCAGGTGTGTCATGATGATACATTTGCATTAGCTAAAAATGTATGAGTTATATACTTTTTTAAAGATTGGAAGATAATTTACTGATTTAGGGTCTTTTGCCATCTGTTACAATTTACAAGACTTTAGGTAGCACACCACAGTAAGACAGCCTGGCCATGGCAATTTTTTTGTTAAGCAAATAACTCCTGTATTATGATATGCATAAAAAATGAAAAAATAACTGTACACTAGAATTGGTATATTCAGTATGAATTAGTACATACAGGCTTCACATTTATTAAAACAAAAATCAATAAATTGGTTCCGGATTTTAAATATCCGGATTTTCCGAACGTGTGTTTACACAGGAAATTTAGTTTTGCCTACAGCGCAAAATGGAAGCCCACAGAAAAGGTAAGATAGCGGAAAAACTTAATTTACAACATATGTCCAAACAAGATTAATTCTGTCTTTGGGATAGAGATATTTTATTTTAAATAGGTGTCAGAAAAAAAATTGTGTAGAGAATTGTGCCATTTAGGGTCAAATATCATAATATTTTGCAATTTTTGAGAATTTTTTAAGCTGTTACCATGGTATTCACAGCTCTAAAAATCACAGAAAATATCAGTTTACTTATCCTTCAGAGCTCTATTAAAATTGCAAATGTTGTACAGATTTCAAATATATATACTTTATTAGAGGTTATATGTAAGGTTAACTGGCAATGTTTACATATCTAAAACATGTGCCATATTTTTCAGAATTTGGCATTTTTACTGTACACTGCTACCTTATTATCATAATCAGCCAAATATATTTTAAGAATTGGTGGACAAGAAGCCGCTGTCTGTGAAAACATGTAATCTGTTATTTGTAAGCTACATTGTATGTTTAAAATGGCTTCTTGTGTGTTCATCTTTTGTCCTTTCCTGACAAATTTCAGTTCCAAATATCTCCTACAAAATCTCTATCGTCACTAAGTTTAATCTGGACATTCGTCCTGTTTTTATCCGAAATTTGTTCCGGTATATTTCATGGTTGATGCATATTCTCCTTGGCTGTTCTTCTGTCCATAGATCAAATACACGTAACTTTAGCTTTGGATAATTTAAGAACATTGGAGAGTTAATTTTATAAATTCGCCTAATTGAGTGAATGTAATGTTATCCTGAGCCTCGTCTGTACTACTCCACACACTTGGTGTTTTACATTTTGTTTCCATCGTGAAGAACAATGGCCTATTGTATGTAAATACGTTAGTGGTCTATTGGTGTTTTTAGATATGCTGAGTCGCCAAAATCCTTGGAACGATGCTGTCCATTCGGTATACATTACTTTACAGCATATACACATACACAGTATATATAGATATATGTAACTATTGTGACAGTTACCTGTAGGGATGTATATATGTAACTATTGTGACACTTACCTGTAGGGATGTATATATGTAACTATTGTGACACTTACCTGTAGGGATGTATATATGTAACTATTGTGACACTTACCTGTAGGGATGTATATATGTAACTATTGTGACACTTACCTGTAGGGATGTATATATGTAACTATTGTGACACTTACCTGTAGGGATGTATATATGTAACTATTGTGACACTTACCTGTAGGATGTCGTGCATGCAGAGCATATAAATGTACAATTGTGTACCTGCTCACCATATTGCATGATTTGTAGGGTGCGTGTGTATTTGGTATCTTAACATTTTGTTTCTGTTTTCTTAACACTTCCCCAAAATATATCTTCTGACACTCATTCTTTAATTGCTCCTTAGTTGAGCTTTCCCACGAGGTAAGGATAAGGGTTCCATCCCGTAGTCGAGACCTTCAGTGTTATCGGTGTACGTAGAAACTATTCTGTACTCCAGTGTATAACAGTGAAGATTTGCATGTACAGTACTAGTGAGTATCATAATCAGGAGTCCGTATGATTCTGACTATCTAAGCGCTTTGATAAGCGGGCTGAAGTCAGCAGCGGATACGTTATTCGAATCCCCAAGGCCGTGCCGGCAGCGGATTGGGATTCGAATCCCCAATAACGAATAACGAATCCGCTGCTAACTTCAGCCCGCTGCTTTGATATACTGTGGGTAGCAACACATATTCAGAACTTCTTGCTATGTCGTGGAACGTGGCGATTGTCTAGATAATCATTGTCAATCAAAGGAACAGACAGTTATACACGCCCTCGTATGTGTATTTGGACTGTCAAATATTGCTGAAGTATAATTTAACGATATTCTTCTGAGGGGCTATTATTTCGTATGTAGCATATGAAGATATCTTAATTATTTGAAATGAAAAAGAATGATAATGATATCAAGATATGAATAGCAACATCATCTGAAAGCAAAAGAGACATCGAAGCTTGATGAGGCAATATTCTTAATATATCGCTATTTTATCTATAAAAACTTGAGATGGGAAAGTGTTTCGTGGTATCAGTTTGTCTCGAAGATCTTGAAGTCTCATTTTCCAAATAAATATTTGATATTATCATATTGTTCCTTTTTATATTCAGATGCATATCCCGAGGGCACCAATACCTAAGTATTCAGGTATCGACAGTGAACACATGGAAAATAATATCACACTTGTAACTGCATATTTTCATATAGACACTTTCCTTAAGGGCAATATCAGACGGGGAATGGAGGATTATCTCGCGTGGACGGAAGGATATTCAAAACTTGAAAATGACCTAATTGCTTTTACCGATTCGCCTGATGTAGAAAATATGCTGTGGAAAGCTAGAAGTCACCTCCCAATACATAAAACAAAGATTTATCTTGTAAACAAAAATGACATGTGGGCGTTTAGTCTTTCCGGGAAAATTAAGAAAATATTCGCACAACCTGGCTACCCGGAACACCGTCCAAACACTGTGATAGAACAATATCCTTGTGCCATGCACGCGAAGTACGAACTAATAGAAAAGGTGATACGGGAGCGTATGTTCCGGACGAAGTACTTGGCGTGGATTGACATTGGTTACTTCCGGATCAGATACCGGAAGTCGTTCCAGCTCCTTATACCCCCCGACTTTCAGGACGATCACATCGCCTTTGTACAAATGAATACATTTAAGCCACACACGGCCTATTCTGTAATCAGTAATGATGCGGTGTGGGTGGCAGGTGGCATGTTTATAGGGAGACCGGAATATCTTATGGTGTTTATCGAGGACTACAGACGGGTGGTAGAGTCACTGATCATCATGAATCTAATGGGTACAGACCAGAACCTACTGTATATAATGTATACAAAATCCGAGCGCGTGTTCCCTCGGGTCCCATTACAGACATACAGCGCCCCCTGTAAATGTGACTGGTTCTATCTCGGAAGGTACTGCCGTCACGTCTATGAGATGTCGCGTACAGAGCGCCAAAGGAGGCTTATTGGACGAGGAAAGCTTCTTAGCATATATCACCAGTACATGTAGGATTCATTAGAGACAGTGATTCACATAATGTAAGTTAATTAGTTAATAAACTTGCAGAATTCCCTAGTTACGTTAAGTAACGTTGACGTCAGTACAGATTGTATGGAAGCTTTCTCTTTTTCAATCCCTTTTAATCACTGTGGAGCAGAAGTGGTCTAGAAAATGGGTTTATTTTAAACTTGTTTTGTGCAAAATATTTTACAAATCAATGATTACATTTAAATCGAAAAATTGCCCTGACTATACAGGCAGGGACTTGAATTAAGTATATACCATCGTATTTGACCGTTTACTTTATCGAATACGCATATACACGTTTAAAAGGGGGTGGGGTGGGGGTGGGGGGTGGGGGGTGGGGGGGGGGGGGGGGAGTGATGTTTGACAAGAATGAGTTTAAAAAAAAATGGAGCAACAAGAAAAATATTTGCTTCGAGTCTTGATTATAAGGGAGATAAATCGTGAAATGTCTCGTGTTCATTTAGGTATCTAATTCATAGTGAAAGCACTTATATCGAGTGACAGCCTGGCAGATGTTGGCAGTATATATAGTATACGCTGGATGCGTTAACTCATCCTCCAATGTGAAAATCGCACAATCGCTATTTATAAATTAACAAATAGTTCTATTTTATTGACGAATAATTGTTTTTTTTATAAACAAGCGATATTGTAGTTTTTACTTGGAGCATATGATGGCCATAATTATGTGTTGTGAGTATGTTGTAGATACGATGTCTTGTTTGTCGAATGAGCCTACTCACGAGGGCGCCGGAGTAGTAGTGTTAATTGTGATAGCTGAGAAATTAAACTAATAGTTTTGTATCAATACAGTGCATAACTCTCTATTCACGTATACTTGAATAGATCTTTGAAATAAAATATTAATTTTGTTGTCACAGAAAAAAATCGACATACGACCCTCTTGTGTTGAATTGCTTACATTGAATACGTAAACATATCGAAGTCACTGACGTGATATTCCTAACTGAACATCCCACCTGTCATAAACACAATAGTTCATGTCTTTATGTTAGACGTCAATTGAAATTTTATTTATGTTCCATGAATACACAACTTTCAAGAATGAAACGTGCAACGTTCAAAGCAAACAGGCTATAATCATGTAAGCTTAAGCTTGGAACCTGTGTAAACTTGACAAATGAGGGTTTTTTTTCTATAGAATATATTTCAGAATATAAAGATAAACCTATAAAAAGCACAAATGCATGTGGAAATCAAACAATTCACTCACGTATGTGTGTACGTTTACATAGGTAGGGTTGAAAAAGTAGAATCAAATAAGGTCGCGGATAAAATCTGATCTCTTCTCTGTCTGGTATATAATATTATCAACATTTAAATCTGGAGTATTGAACAAAACACACAAATTGATATCGTATTTAAATGTGAATTTAATAACAGGGACAGTGCGTGTCGAATGATTGATATCCTGTTAGTGTCTACAAGTGTAGGAATCCAAAACTGGAGACATGGAAATCAAATGAGGCATTTGTAATGTTTATAAAATATAATGTTCGAAAGTACAGGTAATCAAGTATAGCAATCATAGTGTATGTTTATATCAAATGTTTTGTGGTAATATATTGTTAATTAAGTGTATTTAATCGTATGAATATGTACATAACTTACACAGTGGCGTAGGAAGCGGGAGGGGGGGGGGGGGGTGTAAATGCCCCCACCCCTTTCTACAGGGGGGGGGGGGCAAACATATCTTTTTGCCCCCCCCCCCCCCACTTTTTGACATCTAAAATCTAAAAATAAGGAAAAAAATCTAACGAATTTATTTATTTCGATAAATATCTGAAAATTTTCGAACCGAAAATATTTTCTTGAAGGCAACGATAAAAACTCAATCTTGTACATCCGGAACATTCCGACTTTTATACTAGTATACAATCCTCAGGCCTGTGTGTCGGTCGTCTGCACTAGTCTGGTAAGTCAATATTTATAACTTAATGTACGACATTTTGCTTAACTTCATCACAGAGATTCGAGAAGTTGATGATAATTTGTGAAGCTGATTGATTTCATAATGAGAACAAGACAGAAACACAACACGGATAAGAATGCGCGATTTTAACGTGAATAGTGTAATTACCAACAGGTACGAATAATGAAACACCATATAACTGTTATACTGCACTGGCATCTGTTGTCGACAAATTAGCAGCATATAAGGTTCGCTTTAGATACACTATCTATCAGATTTGAAGTTAAAAACCTGCCAATTATTAAGGAAAAATAATAAGTTTTGGAAGTGAATACCTATTCTAGGTAAATTTTCCCTTTTTCGGAGGAGGACATTTTTTTGTAGCCTTAAAATGAAAAAAAAATTCGACTCGCGCCTACGGCGCTCGCATTATCACTAAATTACTGGACCCCTCCTTTCGAAAATCCTGGATCCGCACCTGGTGATTCATGTTTTACTATAAATAATATATCCTGATTTGCGTAAATAACTTAATTTGTACTACATAAATTATCATGGGATGTTGAAATGATGATTATTGGCAAACTTTGCGGAGATGGTATACGATTTGTATAGTGCATAAAATTTAAAGTTAAAACAAATATATTGCCCCCCCCCCGCTTATATGTACACAAAACATAGAACAATACGTAGAGGATGAAATACACAAACTGACGTAGTAATACACTATCATAACACATGTACTCAATAAATCCTCCGTAACGAGGTGCGAACACGTTTTAACAAACCGTTGGAATATCCCTGCAATTTATAAATTATGACAGATTTTAACTTGCCTCATTTTTCAGTATTCAGCTTTATCATTAACGTGCGAACATACTCTGAAAATTGGCAGGTAGGCTTTGTCCTCTCTGTCCTGTTGTGATCAATGTTAGGACCATACAGAGGGTTAGGATGATACATTTATATTTACCATTGTATGGCACTGCCACTATATAACCCTACCAATTCAGTTGCGAGTTCACCAGCTTATGAACTGCCAACTGAAATTTGAATTTGAAAATTTCCAAAAAAAAAAAATCGCACGACAAATGAAAAATCGCAGATGGTAGATATAAGCATTGGACGGCTTTCAGTTGGCATTCATAGTCAATATGAATGCCAACTGAAAGCCGTTCAATGCTTAAATGACGACACACTATAAGGTCTGTGCATTAGGGACGATATATCATAAATATGGTATATTCAGGACGTTAGGGGTCATACGTTATAAATATTGTACATCTAGGACATTGGGGACGATACATTAAATGGACGGTACATTTAGGACGATACAAGGTAAGGATGGATATATTATGGATGTTATATTAAGGATGATATATTTTGGACGATATCTAGTAAGGCCGATTATTCAAGACTGTATATTTTTAGGGCGATACCCTCTAATGGATCGTACATTACTGGTGACATATAGTGAGGATGGTAATTTAGGACGATACATAAGTGTAAATAGGATTTTATATCTAGGACGAAATAGCAAAGCCGATCCGCAATATATTGCATATTTAAGACAAAACATTTAGGACGACCCACTGAGGATGGTGCATTTAGGATGGTACAGGAAGGGATACGTTAAGGACAATATATTAAGGACGAGATACTTTGGAAGATAAATTTAGATCTATCCATTACGGATGATACATGTATAATAAGGACGATACATCTATGACGAGATAATTTTAATTAAGAGTGATATCAGGACGATATGAATTTGGAAAATTTTTTTTTTGAATGATTCAATGATTTACATGTTTTTGAGGTGATCGAAAGCGATGGCGACATATTAACCGAGACATCTAGGCACAGCTCGATAAAACTTTGCCATTTATAATCAAGTATGTATGTGTACGAGAAACAGTAGTATCCTGTATCGTTATCTACAGCACCATTTTGCTGCGCGTTCTCTGTCGCCGCACACGACGTTAGTGTGTACATTATACACGTGCGATAGTACGTGTTTGCATAACTCATCGTGCACTCGGAACTCCTCAACTCATATTGGTGTATTGGTTTGATTTTACATGACTCCGGGATAGAAATTGATGATGTAGGAGAAAGTACTATTGTGGTAAGTTTCTGTAGAGGTATATGGTTGTAACCACGGTTGTTTACAACATCATACAGCAGCATGCGTATGTCTGTTTAACTGTACTAGGACTAGAGGCTGTGTAGATCTGAGTTTATATACTCTATAGCAGTCAATCACAGCAACAACAGAATGTGCGTCGTTCAACAATTTTACTGCATGATGGCGGAATTGGTAAAGTAGGGACCATCTCAAAAGACATTCAGACAACCTGGTGTACTGAACGTGCTCAGAATAGTAGCCCAGGTTTCATCTGGCCTCTACACCAGATATTAAACATTTTGACGGACAGATGTCACGTGTAAAATTCTGTCCGTGGAAATGCCTAACGCATTTTCATTGATAGGATCTAATTTTATAGCGTAACACCGGCTTTACATTATATACACAGTTATAGCAGTTGTAGATATAGTTAGCTTCACCTACTTAAATTGACCGGTGAGTCTAAGCCTTGGTGACATCCGACGTCCGTCGACAGTCAACTTTCCCGAATAATCGCTACATATACTGGTCATGAACGACTGAGCGGATTTTGATAAAATTAAAGTAAAAACATTCATTTGGAAAGTGAAACAAAATTTGCTTAAACGGTGACTCTATCTCCCTGCGGCAGGCGGATCGGAGTTTCTCAAAAGGGAAAATAGAGGTAAGTCCTTTTAGTTGCTACTACAGTGTAGTGATAAAGGACAAAATTGGACCAGTGTGGGCCAGAGCTGGCCAGAGTAACCATTTATGCAAAATTTGCTCCACTTCCACAAGAGTGCTTCTGACCAAACGGGTCAAAATCCATGCAGTCGTTCCTAACTACATGTAGTTATTATTAGGAAACAGTGACGGACGTCGGACACCCGCGCATTGACGTAAGCTTACCTGTCCTTCGGATCACGCTAGCTAGAAATATTGCTCTTTCATGTTTTAAGATTAAACATGTTATATCATATTTTATGCCAATGTATTCATATATAAATAAGCATGAAGCTATTGATCAACGTTGCTTGATATTCCTTTAGGTAAATGCAAAATAAAATCATCAATTTAACTCTTAGGTTCATTCAAATTACGTTTTATGTAACGTGGCCATGCTGTTTCGCCCTTTTTTTAAATGTTCAAACATCGGCTTGTCAAAACTGACTGATGTTACCGCTTTCGTTTTCGAAGCAAAAACTAGAGTATACATTCTCGATATTGGCACATATACCAATATTCACTTTTCTGTCAAATGTGACAGCTGGAGCTGTCGTTGAAGCTTCCTAATTCAAATTTCCCTGCTTCAATATTATCGTTCGCTCTGGTCTGTATAATTGTAGAGTATCCACCAGCTTATATTTGGTGATTGACCAATTTAATGAGTGGCAAGACAAAATCTAAATTAACTTCTTGTTGTTCATTTTTATTTACAGAGATTCCTAGCACACTATCAGTATGTATCGTTTCTACGACGGGAACGAAGAGGATCCTGACGAACAAGAGGAGGACGAAGATGAAGAAAGCGACGAAGAAGATGAAGAGGAGGAGGAATACGATTATGCAATCGAGCTATACCGCGCCATAGAGAGAGATGACAGAAACGAATTACGCCGACTCCTAGACAATGGCGCCGACCCGGGGTTGAAACCTTTCGAGGACAAATCGAGAGCACTTCTCCATATTTGTTGTGATAAGGGACATATAGAATGTGCGACCATTTTGTTGGACCATGGTGCTGCAATCACTGTTACAGATGAATGGGGCATGACGTCACTGATGTACTGCATGGTGAGACAGGACATGGGGATGGCAAAGATGTTGTTATCACGTGACTCAGAAATGGTGCACTGCCGCGATATTGAGGGCAAATCCGCTCTTCACATGGCCATCGAAACAGGACAACCAGAATTTGTAGAGCTCTTACTGAAAAACTCCGCAAATGTTAACTCCTTTACCGACAACGGAATCACACCACTCATGGTGCTGTGTATGGACTCAAACATTGAGAACAAAACCACGTTGGCGCGCATGCTCATTGAAGCTGGTGCTGATGTTTCTATGAGGGACTACAAGTGCAAACGAACCGCCCTGCACGTGAGTATAATGACTAGGGAAATTTAAAGTGTAGATTCATTAATGGAAATCAAATTGTTTGATAATTTACTTGTGAATTCATATATGTTATCAACTAAGTAAAACCACATCTTTAACAAAATAACATTTTGTTTATTCGACAAGTCCTGTATGAGATGGCCTATTGCATAATCTTAAATAATTGTATGTACAATAAAGTACTAACTTTAACACTACATTGTACCATTGCTTATGATTTAGATATATATATATATTACAGTTGAGATAACCTTATAATTAACGGTAAAGTGTTAGACGATTTGTTATTAGGGTTAGTCACAAACTGCTAATTATCATTAAAAATATTTACGTGCTTCATGTTCACAGAATGCAGTTATAAACGGAAATTTCGAGCTTTTCGAAATATTGTTAGGCGCAGGCTCCGATCCAAACATACTAGATGTAACCGGAAGAAGCCCATTGACCAATCTTATCTGTAGGCATGCGCGGATTACGGACCGACAACCGGATATTAGTGATGACGTCTTGGCTGCCGCCATTCAGCTGATACAAGCCGGGACTAATCTCAACAACAACATGTGTGAATACAGCAACCCTTTGGTCAATGCTGCATTTGTCAAAGCCTCAAAGTTAATACGAGTCATCCTCGACTATGGAGCGGACCCGGATGTTACATGTACGTATATACCATATCAAATGTCACCATGAAATGTTACCATGTATTTAAAAGTTAGCGTATTAATGTTGTCTTAAACGATAAAAACAAAACAAAAACAAAAACTGTTGTCACGACAACTTCGATAAATGGTAAAGACTCGAACCATAGGTTAATTTGATGTGTATTATAGTTTAGTCTGCAAACAAGAATACCATTTTGAATTTGACTTTGAAATCTTAATTACATACTTAGTATTTAACAAGAGGCTGAACTTTCAACCTTTGGAACTCCACCATAACTGTGTAGCATACTTATCATTTCTTTCCCTTAACCTCATTCAGCAAAAGCCAATTGTCCTTTTTCTTATTAATATATGCCGTTTATTCATAAAGCAATACACACATTATGCCGGTTTACATTAGAGACGAAAACGACTGGTGCAATAAGCGACTATAATTTATACTCATAAAACGGTTATTTATTCATAAAGATAGTGTAATGGGTTTAAGTTATTATTCAAGAAACTATCCCGTCAAAAATATTCTATAGACATATTTTTATGAGTTTTAAAGCACCTTTTACCCCCTTTGATGTTTGTAAAGAATGCCAAATGGAGAAAGCCGAATGAAGTCACGTGAGTGCGAGTGACGAGTCCGCGCAGCGTTCTGCTTTCGAGCGGCAACATATGCATCCTTGTAGGACCTACCAAACTATAATGTTATTGTTTTGCCCTGGTTTAGGTATTTACAAATGATGGTTGTAGACATTTGGAACTTTTGTAATTAAAGTGAAGTCTTAGTTTTATCATATATATTTTTTGAAGATATTGCGCGGGGTATCCTTTTCCTACAGAGTTTTTGACTATTATAGTCGCTTTATTAAGTTATGTGTTATATTGTCTGGTTTTAAACAGTGTATTCCGATGATTTGTGTCTATATTTACTGTCATGTTACTTTTATAGTTCGGAGCGGCACTACCGCCCTACTTGTGTCGGTGATGAAGCGTGACCTGCCATGCATACGAGCTCTACTGGAGTGGAACTGCCGACTTGATATGAAGGGACGAGTCGCCTTTAACAAATATGACGAACTCGTACTTGACCCTATGGAGCTAGCGATTGAAAAGGGATATTGGGATGTCGCTGTGACTCTGGTGTCGGCCGGATATTGCGTCAGTCGACTACCATATCTCAGACTGGGTTTCACCGGAAACACTCCTAAATCGCTCACACAGAGCCCGGGAATGTACGCGTTCCTTCAGTTCCAGGCTAGCAACCCTCTGTTATTATTTCATTCGGCAATACTCGCTATTTTCAAGGCTCTGAATAGAAACACCAATGTCAAATTAGACCAACTTCCGATTCCGGAAGCTATAAAAAGGCTGATGCGCAAAGGCGAGTTTTGTGACCCAGAGAACGGAGGGAATTCGAAGGATGTTGATTCGCTCAAATTTTATTTCAAATCTATGGCATTTGTGTAATTACATACTTTTTGAATGGCATGGTAATAATATCAAAGTTTTTGCTATACTTTTGTTTACCCCAGAGAATTCTAAAGCATTTATTTGTGTAATTACTCACAGCTTATCGATAAATTAGTAGTCTGTAAAACAATTGAAACTCTTTTAGTAGAGCAAAAACAGACAGATGGATGTCCGGATGGACGGACAGAGTTAAGGAATAGAAGCTAAAGAAAATCACTGTATTATTCTGAGGGGGTACTATTTCCAGAAATGCGCCAAGTACACGAGTTTGACGGTACTGTTGTATTGTAATGAACAGCTTGCCGTTATATTATCCTCTCATACAGTCGTTAACACTTCACCTTGTAGGAGTCACGTTATAAAACAGCTTTGATGTATTGTTACATGTTTGTGTATTTCGTATGACGTCAGTCAGGTTTGGATGTCAAACGGCATTCGTTGTAATCATTTCTATAATGTGTCTCGTTTAATTGTGGAGCAGGCCTTTGTAGTGTTGTAATAACTTCTGTCCTATCTTTATGTTTTGTTTGTGCAATAAATCATAAGATGTTATGGAAATCATTTCCTGTTATTTTGTATGCTGTTTAGTACTGATAATTTCATATCTGCGCCCTACAATGCAAGGACGTTCAGCCATGATTGAAGCAAAAAGAACGCGACTCAAAGTTGCTTACATTTTACAAATTATAAGCAGAGCGAATACTCGCAATTTATTTAAATTGAACTGCAGGGCAATAATAGGAGTGTAAAATAAACCAATTTGGTATCAATTTGTATTAATATGAGTTTTGCATATCGATTGACTACACTATGGCGTTAGTGGTTACCCATTCTCCATACAAAACAAAATGCTCATATCGATCACATCAGTCTTACTGTTGTATCTATCTTACCTATGTATGTGTCTTACCTATGTATGTGTCTTACCTATGTATCTGTCTTACCTATGTATCTATCTTACCTATGTATATATCTTACCTATGTATCTATCTTACCTGTGTATCTATCTTACCTATGTATCTGTCTTACCTCGTCGTAGGCTAAGTAAGCACATTATAGAAAAATGAAGATTTCAGAATCAGTTTTGATTATAGTAACTTGATTACCATTCCTTATATAATTCGTCTCGTATCATGACGTTGATTTGAATACATTAGGGACTTCAGCATAACGAACATATTTCATTAACTCCAACATAGCAGGATTCTCTTGTTTTATTGTAAAAATGGATTCTTTTTAGCGTGGTTAAATTATGTACCTATATCTGTATTTCTTACAATGTAAGCGTAAGTTTGGATTGGAAAAACTCCTTGCTACCTAATGTTAAAGAGTTTTAATGTAACATGGTATGTAATATGTCCAACAATGGAGAAAATATTTGAAAAATGCACGGTTGAATATCTTGTAAAAACACGATTTGTGTTCATGTTCATTCATGTCGAGAAATTACTTGCAGACAGTGCCAATGAAACCATTTATGCAATTTTGAGATATTGTCGATGAATTATCACGACCGGAACGAATAACAGACGTGTTAGATACGCATTGTGATCAATAAAGAAAACCCCTATCTTAAAATAGGTAGATAACAGTGACGAGGATCCTAACCATAATCATTTCGAACTATACCGTTTAAATGTCCCACCTTCTTTTCCCCCTTCAATCAAGCACACAATTGGTACTAGCGTGTCAAATTGACTGTGTGTAAACAAGTGAAAAACGATTTTATTTGGACAGATATGCACACAATAATGGTGATTACTCTAACCTTGAAAGGTCATCTTGTCTTTGACTGACTCATTGACAAGTTATTTCAGATAGACTTCGTCCCAGGGAGCTGTCTGGACCTGTGGACGTACCGGATGGATGGGACATTACTTATCAGAAGAGGAACTAGAGGCATTCGACCACCGACCCCATCACGGCGCCTGTACACAACAACCCTCGTGAACGGAGTCGAAAAAAAATGTAAATAGAGACATAACAAGCCAAACCTACCCTTATTATTGGTTGGGTTGTGTAGCTTAATTACAAAAGACCCGTTTATTTATACAGTATAATGGTATATCTATAACATTTGTTTGTTGGTGTTTGCAAAACTCTATCACGACAAATTTCTACATTTGCAAGAAATTATAAATGCATGGTCACTTTTTACAAGGTGGAGTGTGTTTCCTCAGATTAAAAACAAACAAGTAAATCTTGTTGCTTTTAATTTCGGACAGGGACCACAAATAATAAAGGTTCTCTAAAGGTTATTGTTACAATTTTATTAGAACAAATCTTAGATAATTCAGCTTTTGTATAACATTTTAAACTTATATATAAATACATATAAAAAAAATATGATTTGAACAAGCCACACATCCATCATATCAATTACATCAAATTCAACACTTCAGTGAAAAGAGATCTATAAAAAGAACATATCGGTGAAATATGACACACACATCATTCCAAACCTGTTTTAGTTTGTGTAAATACATATACCAACATCGGTGACGCCATCAACACACACTTCCGTGACGCCTTGTAGGGGCAAATAAATATCAGGGACACATTGCAGACACACATACACATCAGTGACACCTTGTAGACACACATACACATCAGTGACACCTTGTAGACACACACACATCAGTGACACCTTGTAGACATACACACATCAGTGACACCTTGTAGACATACACACATCAGTGACACCTTGTAGACACACACACATCGGTGACACCTTGTAGACACATACACATCAGTGACACGTTGTAGATACACACACATCGGTGACACCTTGTAGACACACACACATCAGTGACACCTTGTAGACACATACACATCGGTGACACCTTGTAGACACACACACATCAGTGACACCTTGTAGACACATACACATCAGTGACACCTTGTAGACACATACACATCAGTGACACCTTGTAGACACATACACACATCAGTGACACCTTGTAGACACACACACACATCAGTGACACCTTGTAGACACATACACATCAGTGACACCTTGTAGACACACACATCAGTGACACCTTGTAGACACACACATCAGTGACACCTTGTAGCCACACACATCGGTGACACTTTGTAGACACATACACATCAGTGACACCTTGTAGACATACACATCAGTGACACCTTGTAGACACATACACATCAGTGACACCTTGTAGACATACACATCGGTGACACTTTGTAGACACATACACATCAGTGACACCTTGTAGACACACACATCGGTGACACCTTGTAGACACATACACGCCAGTGACACCTTGTAGACACACACATCGGTGACACCTTGTAGACACACACACATCAGTGACACCTTGTAGACACACACACACATCAGTGACACCTTGTAGACACATACACATCAGTGACACCTTGTAGACACATACACATCAGTGACACCTTGTAGACATACACACATCAGTGACACATTGTAGACACATACACACATCAGTGACACCTTGTAGACACATACACATCAGTGACACCTTGTAGACACACATCAGTGACACCTTGTAGACACACACACATCAGTGACACCTTGTAGACACATACACATCAGTGACACCTTGTAGACATACACATCATTGACATCTTGTAGACACATACATCAGTGACACCGTGTAGAAATACACATCATTTACACCTTGTATACACATACACATCAGTGACACCTTGTACACACCAGTGACACCTTGTAGACACAAACACATCAGTGACACCTTGTAGACATACACACATCAGTGACACCTTGTAGACACACACACATCACTGACACATTGTAGACACATACACACATATCAGTGACACCTTGTAGACACATACACATCAGTGACACCTTGTAGACATACACATCAGTGACACCTATGTAGATGTATAAACATCAGTGACACCTTGTAGACACACACACATGAGTGACACCTTGTAGATATACACACATCAGTTACACCTTGTAGACACATACACACATCAATGACACCTTGTAGACACACACATCAGTGACACCTTGTAGATATACACACACCAGTGACACCTTATAGACACATCAGTGACACCTTGTAGACACATACACATCAGTGACACCTTGTAGACACACACACATCAGTGACACGTTGTAGACATACACACATCAGTGACACCTTGTAGACACATACACACCAGTGACACCTTGTAGACATACACATCAGTGACACCTTGTAGACACACACATCAGTGACATCTTGTAGACAAATACACATCAGTGACACCTTGTAGTCATACACATCAGTGACACATTGTATACACATACACATCAGTGACACCCTGTAGACACATACACATCAGTGACACGTTGTAGACATACACACATCAGTGACACCTTGGTTACACATACACATCAGTGACACCTTGTAGACACATACACACATTAGTGACACATTGTAGACATACACATCAGTGACACCTTGTAGACACATACACATCAGTGACACCCTGTAGACACACACACATCAGTGACACCTTGTAGACACACACACATCAGTGACACCTTGTAGACACATACATCAGTGACACCGTGTAGAAATACACATCATTTACACCTTGTATACACATACACATCAGTGACACCTTGTACACACCAGTGACACCTTGTAGACACAAACACATCAGTGACACCTTGTAGACATACACACATCAGTGACACCTTGTAGACACACACACATCAGTGACACATTGTAGACACATACACACATATCAGTGACACCTTGTAGACACATACACATCAGTGACACCTTGTAGACATACACATCAGTGACACCTATGTAGATGTATAAACATCAGTGACACCTTGTAGACACACACACATGAGTGACACCTTGTAGATATACACACATCAGTTACACCTTGTAGACACATACACACATCAATGACACCTTGTAGACACACACATCAGTGACACCTTGTAGATATACACACACCAGTGACACCTTATAGACACATCAGTGACACCTTGTAGACACATACACATCAGTGACACCTTGTAGACACACACACATCAGTGACACGTTGTAGACATACACACATCAGTGACACCTTGTAGACACATACACACCAGTGACACCTTGTAGACATACACATCAGTGACACCTTGTAGACACATACAAACATCAGTGACACCTTGTAGACACACACACCAGTGACACCTTGTAGACACATACACATCAGTGACACCTTGTAGACACATACACACATCAGTGACACCTTGTAGACACACACACACATCAGTGACACCTTGTAGACACATACACATCAGTGACACCTTGTAGACACACACATCAGTGACACCTTGTAGACACACACATCAGTGACACCTTGTAGCCACACACATCGGTGACACTTTGTAGACACATACACATCAGTGACACCTTGTAGACATACACATCAGTGACACCTTGTAGACACATACACATCAGTGACACCTTGTAGACATACACATCGGTGACACTTTGTAGACACATACACATCAGTGACACCTTGTAGACACACACATCGGTGACACCTTGTAGACACATACACGCCAGTGACACCTTGTAGACACACACATCGGTGACACCTTGTAGACACACACACATCAGTGACACCTTGTAGACACACACACACATCAGTGACACCTTGTAGACACATACACATCAGTGACACCTTGTAGACACATACACATCAGTGACACCTTGTAGACATACACACATCAGTGACACATTGTAGACACATACACACATCAGTGACACCTTGTAGACACATACACATCAGTGACACCTTGTAGACACACATCAGTGACACCTTGTAGACACACACACATCAGTGACACCTTGTAGACACATACACATCAGTGACACCTTGTAGACATACACATCATTGACATCTTGTAGACACATACATCAGTGACACCGTGTAGAAATACACATCATTTACACCTTGTATACACATACACATCAGTGACACCTTGTACACACCAGTGACACCTTGTAGACACAAACACATCAGTGACACCTTGTAGACATACACACATCAGTGACACCTTGTAGACACACACACATCACTGACACATTGTAGACACATACACACATATCAGTGACACCTTGTAGACACATACACATCAGTGACACCTTGTAGACATACACATCAGTGACACCTATGTAGATGTATAAACATCAGTGACACCTTGTAGACACACACACATGAGTGACACCTTGTAGATATACACACATCAGTTACACCTTGTAGACACATACACACATCAATGACACCTTGTAGACACACACATCAGTGACACCTTGTAGATATACACACACCAGTGACACCTTATAGACACATCAGTGACACCTTGTAGACACATACACATCAGTGACACCTTGTAGACACACACACATCAGTGACACGTTGTAGACATACACACATCAGTGACACCTTGTAGACACATACACACCAGTGACACCTTGTAGACATACACATCAGTGACACCTTGTAGACACACACATCAGTGACATCTTGTAGACAAATACACATCAGTGACACCTTGTAGTCATACACATCAGTGACACATTGTATACACATACACATCAGTGACACCCTGTAGACACATACACATCAGTGACACGTTGTAGACATACACACATCAGTGACACCTTGGTTACACATACACATCAGTGACACCTTGTAGACACATACACACATTAGTGACACATTGTAGACATACACATCAGTGACACCTTGTAGACACATACACATCAGTGACACCCTGTAGACACACACACATCAGTGACACCTTGTAGACACACACACATCAGTGACACCTTGTAGACACATACATCAGTGACACCGTGTAGAAATACACATCATTTACACCTTGTATACACATACACATCAGTGACACCTTGTACACACCAGTGACACCTTGTAGACACAAACACATCAGTGACACCTTGTAGACATACACACATCAGTGACACCTTGTAGACACACACACATCAGTGACACATTGTAGACACATACACACATATCAGTGACACCTTGTAGACACATACACATCAGTGACACCTTGTAGACATACACATCAGTGACACCTATGTAGATGTATAAACATCAGTGACACCTTGTAGACACACACACATGAGTGACACCTTGTAGATATACACACATCAGTTACACCTTGTAGACACATACACACATCAATGACACCTTGTAGACACACACATCAGTGACACCTTGTAGATATACACACACCAGTGACACCTTATAGACACATCAGTGACACCTTGTAGACACATACACATCAGTGACACCTTGTAGACACACACACATCAGTGACACGTTGTAGACATACACACATCAGTGACACCTTGTAGACACATACACACCAGTGACACCTTGTAGACATACACATCAGTGACACCTTGTAGACACATACAAACATCAGTGACACCTTGTAGACACACACACCAGTGACATCTTGTAGACACACACACATCAGTGACACCTTGTAGACACACACATCAGTGACATCTTGTAGACAAATACACATCAGTGACACCTTGTAGTCATACACATCAGTGACACATTGTATACACATACACATCAGTGACACCCTGTAGACACATACACATCAGTGACACGTTGTAGACATACACACATCAGTGACACCTTGGTTACACATACACATCAGTGACACCTTGTAGACACATACACACATCAGTGACACATTGTAGACATACACATCAGTGACACCTTGTAGACACATACACATCAGTGACACCCTGTAGACACACACACATCAGTGACACCTTGTAGACACACACACATCAGTGACACCTTGTAGACACATACACATCAGTGACACCTTGTAGACACACACACATCCATGACACCTTGTAGACACACACACACAACAGTGACATCTTGTAGACACATACACATCAGTGACACCTTGTAGACATACACACATCCATGACACCTTGTAGCATACACCCTCGGTGACACCTTGTAGACACATACACATCAGTGAAACCTTGTAGACACATACATCAGTGACAACTTGTAGACACACATACACATCAGTGACACCTTGTACACACATACACATCAGTGACACCTTGTAGACATACACATCAGTGACACCTTGTAGACATACACATCAGTGACACCTTCTAGACACATACACGCATCAGTGACATCTTGTAGACACACAAACATCAGTGATACCTTGTAGACACATACACATCAGTGACACCTTGTAGACACACACACATCAGTGACACCTTGTAGACATACACATCAGTGACACCTTGTAGACACATCAGTGACACCTTGTAGACACATACACATCAGTGACACCTTGTAGACACACACACATCAGTGACACCTTGTAGACATACACATCAGTGACACCTTGTAGACACATACACATCAGTGACACCTTGTAGACATACACACATCAGTGACACCTTGTAGACACACATACACATCAGTGACACCTTGTAGACACACACACATCAGTGACACCTTGTAGACACACACATCCGTGACACCTTGTAGACACACACACATCAGTGACACCTTGTAGACATACACATCAGTGACACCTTGTAGACACACATACACATCAGTGACACCTTGTAGACACACACACATCAGTGACACCTTGTAGACATACACACATCAGTGACACTTTGTAGATACATACACATCAGTGACACCTTGTAGACACACACACATCAGTGACACCTTGTAGACATACACATCAGTGACCCCTTGTAGACACATACACACATCAGTGACACCTTGTAGACATACACATCAGTGACACCTTGTAGACATACACATCAGTGACATCTTGTAGACACATACACATCAGTGACACCTTGTAGACACATACACACATCAGTGACACCTTGTAGACATACACATCAGTGACACCTTGTAGACACATACACATCAATGACACCTTGTAGACATACACATCAGTGACACCTTGTAGACACATACACATCAGTGACACCTTGTAAATGTATACATAATTATCATGCAATGACATACCTGCCAATCGATATAAATAGTATTTAAATATTTACCATTTCCTTGCATATCAAGGTATCTCTTAAAAACCAAGTTAACTACACGTTAAACGTTTAACACGTTATTTTTCAGACTTCGGACTATTTCCTGATCATGTGACATTTTACTTTATCAACAGTTTATATAAAAATTGATGAAATTTCGGGGACTCTGTATACACTGAAACCTCACTAATGAGAAGCAGTATAAGGTGTAACATTGTCAACTCATATTCTGTATGGCGCGGAATCCTGTCGACCCTGTACTTGTTTCCATTGTAGTAAATCCCGTCCTTAAGACAGTCATTACATCAATTTAGATCAGAATTTTGTTCGACAGGATACTGCAATAAAGAAATACATTGATACCAATATGCTGCAAGGCACATAACCTTATCAGCCATAATCCAGATGATATAAAAACTAACAGCAGCCTTTTTTTCTGGAACTCCTCCTTGCACATCGCTTTTTCGGGGTTTATTGCACCATTTTGGTTATTATGTATCACTACCACGAGACCCGTCACATTCTATCCCCTTCAGTATCTATACACTTTTGCCAGCGGAGTTTAAGAGCCTCAATGCCACTTTTATAGAACTCCTTTTCATGGCTGTTCAGAAAGTGATTCACTGCATGTATGACGTTATCATCAGACTGAAAGTGAGTGCCTGAAATAGCTGTTTTGGAAATAGATGAAAGTCTGATGGAGCGAGATCAGGTGAATAAGGCGGATGCTCAATCAATTTAAGCCACAATCGTTAATGGCCGTCATAGCAATGACAGACTTGTGAACAGGAGCATTTTCCTGATGGAATGACACACCTTTAGTGAGCTTTTCGCGGCGCTTAAGGTTAATATTATCCCGTAATTTTTCGTCGATATAAACTATCCAAATGAGACCAGTCCTTGGGTACACGGCCCAAAATAGTCAAATAATAGTAGGACTTATGCAGAACATTTTTGAGTACCTACTTCAATACCAGCCTCACAAAATATCAATCATCCCTCCGTAGCTGTGGTGTTTCTCACCGTGACGATGACTTCCTATCTGTTAGGACATTAACTATAATTTGTCCTCCCCGTCTAATCCGATCCACTGTGGAAACAGGTGAGTGTCGGTATTACCTTTAAACTGTTCACTAAGTGGAGATCCGGGTACGAACGGATACTTGTAGTAAACTGTATGTCCGTTCGTAAGGAAACTGATCCACCAACCGAACGTCCCAACGGACATGATTGTGTGGTTGGTCAAAGATAAAACCGCCATGTCCATGACCGCAGTATTCCCTTCAACAATGAATACATCAGCTGCCGTCCTGATGTTTTCTTTCGCCCAGCTCACATCGTTACTGCTAACAATAAATATAATGTTTTGATAATTCCGCCGAAAGTAAGTCATGGCAGTTTTTACATAAGCAGCATCTGCAATTTTATAACCGAAATCAACAAATATTTTCTCGTTTTTCATATCACCCCTTCTTATATGGACTCCCACTAACACTGGTCGGTCGCCCGTATTATTAAACACACCTAATTTACTAGCGAGCGCTTTGTGTAGAATTGAAGCTGCCTCGTTCAGAATATGTGGATGAAATCTGAACATTTTGCGAAGATCTTCTTCATATGACACAAAATATTTCCAGGACTGGAAATAGCCTTTATAGTGTACGTTCTTCCATGACTTCTCCACTATCTTGGAATCGTAAGCACAATCCCAATCGTCCTCAATGACTTTAAAACATTTCTCTGTCAGCTTTCCGTCCCAGTTTGGTTTCTGTTTAAATAAAAGATGATAAGTTTGTACAAATATATGAGTCAAAAATAGAACATCATAATTTGCTATAACGTGTATTCAACTATGAACTACCGATATGCGTCTGTGGTGCTATATTTCCAACGTGCATTATTGTACACCGACTCAAGCTTCATCAATATTCCTTCGTGTTTTTTCGTAGGAAAGCATTAGAGAATTCAAGGAGAATTCTATGTTTTCCTGAAGTTCAATAATGCTTTCATATGGGAAATTTCAAGTTAAGTTATAGCTTCAATTTAAAGACCTTTGATGAAACAGGGACCAGATCATTTACATTTGTATATTAAAAAGATTGTTATCAATGGGCACAGCCGGCGTAAGAGACAACACACTGTTGGTAGAAATCCCATACATCTCTAGTTTTTGTCACATAAATTGTTCTACTTTAAACAAAATTACAAATTGCAAAGTGCCGTGAAACCTACATGTATCTATCGCACTATCATCAATGTCCTTGAAAGTGCATCAAAATTGATGACGTTCTCAACTTGCGACGTGGTAACGTTGCATAAAATGATGACGTTGCGCTATTGTGAGTTGCGTCATAGCCCGTGTGAGCTGTCTTTTCCATACCCAGGTAAAAGACAGATTTTCTCTTACCCTGGACAGGGATATCCGCAATTTTACCGGGGTGAGATTTTCTTATCTCACACTAGGGAAAAGACAAGCTACACGTGCTCTTGTCACGTTCTCAACAATTTGCATTTCGTCACGTCAACCATACCAAGACGTCACGGCAACAGTACAATGACGTCACGTCGACAATTCAATTACGTCACGTCAACATTTCCTTGCATTTATGTAACGTCAATATTAGATACATAAGAGGGTAAACAGGGTAAGAGAAAAATAATCATTCACCCCCATGGAAGTGAGACGGGAATCTCAACCCTCGGGTAAGATAATTAAGCTGCCAAACACTCGGCAAGCCTCGTGTTTGGCAACGTAAGAATCTTCCCCTCGGGTTGAGATTCCCCTGTCTCACCCCCAAGGGGGTTAAAGATTCTATTTATTCTCCCATACTTCACATGGTTATCCGGCGGTTGCTAGGGAAAAGATAAATCGATATTACACAAGGTGGGTAAAGACAGCGGCACGCGCTATATGACGCTGCTCACAATAACGTAACGTCATAATTTTACGTTGAGTAACCAAGTCGTAAATGATGACGTCATAAATTTTGACGCACATTCCAAGGAGCATTCAAGACGACGCGGTGAAAAACTTTCATAAAAACTTTTGGTAGCAAGTATGTGAGAAAAATAATCAATCATGGGTCTGTTCCGCAAACAAGGATATCTCAACCCTCGTGTAAGAGTTTGGCTGGCCAGCACTCGGCAAGCCTCGTGCTGACTGCCAAACTCTTACACTCGGGTTGAGATATCCCTGTCCACGGAACAGACCCATGATAGATTCTATTATTCTCTTACCCTGGACAGGGATATCCGCAGATTTACCGGGGTGAGATTTTTGTATATCACCCTAGGGAAAAGACAAGCTACACGTGCTCTTTGAACGTGCTCTTGTTCTCGATAGGGTGACGTCACTTTGATCTGACCCGGAACGTTTGAATGTTACGTATCGGTATTATTCACAAAAGAAATTAAAATAAGTATTAATTATCAGAGTTAACTGAGTGTTTGGTGTTCTTTTTGACAAGCTAATCGGAACTATATTTTGTATGAAATCAACATCTTCAGGTGTAAAGCGTATGCTGCAGCCTTATCACAACTGCCATCCGCCGTCCAAGTGTTGTTGTTTACATACGTTTGGATTTCGTTCACACTACGACTGGAAAACAGGGTAAGAGAAAAATAATCATTCACCTCTTTTTGGGATGAGATAGGGGGATCTCAACCCTCGGAGGGAGATTGTTAAGTTCCCAAACACTCGACAAGCCTCGTGTTTGGGAATTTAACAATCTCACCCTCGGGCTGAGATCCCCCTATCTCACCCCAAAAGGGGTGAACGATTCTATTATTCTCACAACTTCACATGGTTATCCAGCGGTTGCTGGGGAAAAGATCAATCGATCTTACAAAGGGGAGATAAAGACAGCTGGCATGCGTTATATGACGCTGCTCACAATAACGTAACGTCATCATTTTACGTTGAGTAACCAAATCGTAAATGATGACGTCATACAATCTATTAGTATTATTAGATTCTATTAGTCTTTTCACTAATAAAAACTTGGATTCATCTGCGAAGTATGTGGATATTTGTCCCACATTTTACTTGAAGATTTCTCAGTCACCTTATAGGGTGTTGAATAATAGAATCTTTCCCTACCTTGAGGGTGTGACAGAGAAATCTCAACCTGAGGGGGAGATTCTTGAATGTCCAACCCGAGGCTTGCCGAGGGTTTGGACATTCAAGAATCTCCACCGAAGGTTGAGATTTCTTTGTTACACCCTCAAGGTAGGGAATGATTACACTCAAAACGGGAGACAAATCAGTGAACGGTGGGAGAACACATAATGCAACATTGATGTGTTCCGTGGACAGGGATTTCTCCCACCTTTCACTGATTTGTCTCCCGTTTTGATTGTACAAGATTTCTCTGTCTTTTTTAGCGTGTGCAATCTGTCATACCCTAGGGTGTGACAGATTGCACGCGCTCACTTTCTTCACCGGAAGTACTACCGGAACTACTTTTTTGTTTACATTACGTCGTCTGCTACGTCAACAAACAAATTGTGTACACAATAATACAAAAATCCCCAGTCTCTAAACAACTACAGACAACTGACCAGTTTCCAAAAACAAAAAATGTTTGCCATTCTTTCAAATACAAATGAATCCCCCAGCTGTAGGCCTACAACTGAAACTGAGAGCACAAGTGCACCTACCTGCACCGATCGCGACAAAATTGTTCAACTGTCACAAGTAAAAAGATCGCAGCATTTCCTTGTGCCCAACTCCGTCCGATGTCACAAGATCGGTGTTTTATGGATCCACAATCAGTGGAGGAACATTTAACATCCATTTCCACAGCCATAATGACAACACAAAGTCGGTTTCAAAGCGACCTCATGTGATTTACTCCGAGTCGGACAGTGATGAGTGAGTGACGTCACCCCACGTGAAATGGATGAATGGAAGTGTGTGCATATTTCCCGCGGTTTTTTTGACATGTGTACTTGTTTACAAACAGACGGAGATCGCCGATGGGAAAACACAAAGAAAAGAGGTGGGAGAAAAATAATCATTCCCTACCTTGAGGGTGTAACAAAGAAATCTCAACCTTCGGTGGAGATTCTTGAATGTCCAAACCCTCGGCAAGCCTCGGGTTGGACATTCAAGAATCTCCCCCTCAGGTTGAGATTTCTCTGTCACACCCTCAAGGCAGGGAAAGATTCTATTAATCTCAACCCGAGTGTAAGAGTTTGGCAAATCAGCACAAGGCTTTCTGAGTACTGGCCAGCCAAACTCTTATACGAGGGTTGAGATATCCTTGTTCGTGGAACAGACACGTGTTTGATTATTTTCCCCATACTTGCAAGTTTTTATGAGAGTTTTTCATCGCGCCGTCTACTATGTTCCTTGGAATGTGCGTCAAAACTTATTACGTAATAATTTACGACATGGTTACTCCACGTAAGTTAATGACGTTACGTTATTATGAGCAGCGTCATATAGCGACTGCCAGCTGTCTTAAATCCCCTGTGCGAGACCGATGGATATTTCCCCTAGCAACCGTGGGATTACCCTGCGAATTATGTGAGAAATCCCTCCGTGTGTTTATTTGGTTCGTACCAGTTAACAATACGGTACCATATAATGGAACGCAGTTGAATCTCAAGTGAGTTTCCAAGATGGCGGCAGTTTCTTCAAAGTATACGCTTAAAAAAAAAAAAAAAAAAGCAATCACCTTTTTTTACAATGTATTTTTTATAATTTCATCGCAAAGGAAGATACCTCGTCTCGTTTTTAAAAAACGTACATTAGCATGATGAATGAAGCACCACAGTTCCGCCATCTTGGATCCAAGCGGTACATTATGTACGTGTCAGGAAACGAACTATATGTTCATGAACCGGTTCTACTGGCACGCCGTGTTCCATTATGAGTAATTTACATCAGATTCGTACCGGTACAATCGGAATGGACCCGATAAGGGAACGAACGGGTAGTCAACCCCTAGGGAATGACAGATCGCACGTCCTTGCACTAATACATTGACGTCACGACGATAATACAATGACGTCACGGCAACAATTCAAGGACATCATGTCGACAATATTCAATCATGCCACGTTCAAAATTGTTAGCCATTGCAATAACTGCCTCATGTGTAAATAAGAAAGTAAGATGGGAGAAAAATACTCATTCTCTATCTTGAGGATGTGAAAGAGGAATCTCGGTAGAACTTCGGGTTAAACAGGAATACATCCCTCGGATTGGAAATATCTTTATCACACATTCAAGGTAAGGGGAGATTATAATGTGCTCAGGCCTAATGCTATTACCAACCCTCAACACAACAGACTTTATTGTAAATTGCATACCTCAAAAGGACTAAAATCGATTTCAAAAGCTTCCTTCAGTTTCTCGAGTTCCTTGGTTCTAGGAAGAACTATCTGATACTCATGGGTCTTGGCTACGACGTAGAGAAAGGCAAACTGCAACAGAAACATATAATTTACACTGCTGTATCAACGATGGAACAGTAACTTGTGATTTAAACATTATCCTAAATGTAAGGCTACAAACGCTTTACATGAAGGGTAAAACATATCGGTGGATGTGGTTAACAATTTGTAACGGTTATATGTAGGAATATTTAAAGGTTTTAATGACATTTTGAGAAATGTTGCTTCTGTAGACGTAGTTTGAATGTAAAGGTGCCCTTCTGATCTTCTACACTAGCCGCTTGTGCCGAGCTTTACATCCACTGGTGAGTTACCAACCTGGGCGGCTTAATGTTAAGCGTGATAGGTTCAATACCCTCACTGTGAATATCTCCTTTTTTCGATAGTATCAAAGGGTAACAACTCTCTGCTTCCCAAACATCCCTTTACAGCTTGTACATGTTGAGTTCGTTCGTAAGAAGGTCCCCGCCTCCGTTTCGCGTAACAAGGTCCCCACCCCCATCCCCATAACAAGGTCCCCACCCCTATCCCCGTAACAAGGTCCCCACCCCTATCCCCGTAACAAGGTCCCCATCCCCATCCCCGTAACAAGGTCCCCATCCCCATCCCCGTAACAAGGTCCCCAACCCCCATCTCCGTAACAAGGTCCCCACCCCCTTCCCATAACAAGGTCCCCACCCCCATCCCCGTAACAAGGTCCCCATCCCCGTAACAAGGTCCCCATCCCCATCCCCGTAACAAGGTCCCCAACCTCCATCTCCGTAACAAGGTCTCCACCCCCTTCCCATAACAAGGTCCCCACCCCCTTCCCGTAACAAGGTCCCCACCCCTATCCCCGTAACAAGGTCCCCACCCCATTCCCGTAACAAGGTCCCCACCCCATCCCCGTAACAAGGTCCCCACCCCCATCCCCGTAACAAGGTCCCCACCCGTATCCCCGTAACAAGGTCCCCACCCTCATCCCCGTAACAAGGTCCCCACCCCTATCCCCGTAACAAGGTCCCCAACCCCATCCCCGTAACAAGGTCCCCACCCCTATCCCCGTAACAAGGTCCCCACCCCCATCCCCGTAACAAGGTCCCCAGCCCTATCCCCGTAACAAGGTCCCCACCCCTATCCCGTAACAAGGTCCCCACCCCCATCCCCGTAACAAGGTCCCCACCCTCATCCCCGTAACAAGGTCCCCACCCCCATCCCCGTAACAAGGTCCCAACCCCTATCCCCGTAACAAGGTCCCCACCCCTATTCCCGTAACAAGGTCCCCACCCCATCCCCGTAACAAGGTCCCCAACCCCATCCCCGTAACAAGGTCCCCACCCCCATCCCCGTAACAAGGTCCCCACCCCCATCCCCGTAACAAGGTCCCCATCCCTATCCCCGTAACAAGGTCCCCAACCCCCATCTCCGTAACAAGGTCCCCACCCCCTTCCCATAACAAGGTCCCCACCCCCTTCCCGTAACAAGGTCCCCAACCCCATCCCCGTAACAAGGTCCCCACCCCATTCCTGTAACAAGGTCCCCACCCCTATCCCCGTAACAAGGTCCCCACCCCCATCCCCGTAACAAGGTCCCCACCCCCATCCCCGTAACAAGGTCCCCACCCCTATCCCCGTAACAAGGTCCCCACCCCCATCCCCGTAACAAGGTCCCAACCCCTATCCCCGTAACAAGGTCCCCACCCCTATTCCCGTAACAAGGTCCCCACCCCATCCCCGTAACAAGGTCCCCAACCCCATCCCCGTAACAAGGTCCCCACCCCCATCCCCGTAACAAGGTCCCCACCCCCATCCCCGTAACAAGGTCCCCATCCCTATCCCCGTAACAAGGTCCCCAACCCCCATCTCCGTAACAAGGTCCCCACCCCCATCCCCATAACAAGGTCCCCACCCCCTTCCCGTAACAAGGTCCCCAACCCCATCCCCGTAACAAGGTCCCCACCCCATTCCTGTAACAAGGTCCCCACCCCTATCCCCGTAACAAGGTCCCCACCCCCATCCCCGTAACAAGGTCCCCACCCCCATCCCCATAACAAGGTCCCCACCCCATCCCCGTAACAAGGTCCCCACCCCCATCCCCATAACAAGGTCCCCACCCCCTTCCCGTAACAAGGTCCCCAACCCCATCCCCGTAACAAGGTCCCCACCCCCATCCCCATAACAAGGTCCCCACCCCCATCCCCATAACAAGGTCCCCACCCCCTTCCCGTAACAAGGTCCCCAACCCCATCCCCGTAACAAGGTCCCCACCCCATTCCTGTAACAAGGTCCCCACCCCTATCCCCGTAACAAGGTCCCCACCCCCATCCCCGTAACAAGGTCCCCAACCCCATCCCCGTAACAAGGTCCCCACCCTCATCCCCGTAACAAGGTCCCCACCCCTATCCCCGTAACAAGGTCCCCACCCCATCCCCGTAACAAGGTCCCCACCCCCATCCCCGTAACAAGGTCCCCACCCCTATCCCCGTAACAAGGTCCCCACCCCATCCCCGTAACAAGGTCCCCACCCTCATCCCCGTAACAAGGTCCCCACCCCATCCCCGTAACAAGGTCCCCACCCCCATCCCCGTAACAAGGTCCCCACCCCCATCCCCGTAACAAGGTCCCCATTCCTATCCCCGTAACAAGGTCCCCACCCCCATCCCCGTAACACGGTCCCCACCCCATCCCCGTAACAAGGTCCCCACCCCATCCCCGTAACAAGGTCCCCACCCCCTTCCCATAACAAGGTCCCCACCCCCATCCCCGTAACAAGGTCCCCACCCCATTCCCATAACAAGGTCCCCACCCCATTCCCATAACAAGGTCCCCACCCCTATACCTGTAACAAGGTCCCCACCCCATTCCCATAACAAGGTCCCCACCACCATCTTCGTAACAAGGTCCCCACCCCCATCCCCGTAACAAGGTCCCCACCCCCATCCCCGTAACAAGGTCCCCCACCCCCTTCCCATAACAAGGTCCCCACCCCTATCCCCGTAACAAGGTCCCCACCCCCATCCCCGTAACAAGGTCCCCACCCCCATCCCCGTAACAAGGTCCCCACCCCCATCCCCTTGACAAGGTCCCCAACCCCATCCCCGTAACAAGGTCCCCACCCCTATCCCCGTAACAAGGTCCCCACCCCTATCCCCGTAACAAGGTCCCCAACCCCACCCCGTAACAAGGTCCCCACCCCCATCCCCGTAACAAGGTCCCCACCCCTATCCCCGTAACAAGGTCCCCAACCCCATCCCCGTAACAAGGTCCCCACCCCTATCCCCGTAACAAGGTCCCCACCCCTATCCCCGTAACAAGGTCCCCAGCCCTATCCCCATAACAAGGTACCCACCCCCATCCCCGTAACAAGGTCCCCACCCCCTTCCCATAGCATTACATAACTTCCCCGACCCTCTTCTGATAACAACGTCCCCACCCCCTTCCCATAATAAGGTTTAAACCCCCTTCCCATAGTAAGTTCCCCACCCCCTTCTCATAAGGTTCCCGTCCCCTTCACATAATAAGGTCCCCACGTACCCATCCGCACTCCCTATCTTAAGGTCCCGCCCAAGTCTATAATATAACATTGTCTTTCTACTCTCCTACCTAGTAACAAGACACAAACTCCCTTTCCCCTTAACACGGACATTTAACTTATAGGTACGGACACGGACATCGATCATCACTATCACTTTCTTGTCGACAGTTGTTTGTTCACTCCGCAGGTATTTGTCAATTAATAACTTCAAAGGGTTGGCTAGTAGTATATATTATCAGTAGTAATACATAATTTTATGGATTCGTGACCCTATCAAAGACCACAATGTACCCTCTCAATTCCGCTAGGCCCCCATACACATTTGACTGTCCGTCTAGGACGACAGGTCACGCTTGGTTCCATCTGTGTATGTCGTATTCAATAAGTCGATGAATACATTGAGCGAGCATAATAAAACACTACACTGGCCATTCATCGTAGACTTTTAATTCCCGGTGTATGTGTGTGTATGTGTCTATCAATGCCACCCTGGCCCAAGATAATGTACACTTGGTATATGTAAACACTTACCCCACGCATACGATCCCGTCCCCAAATATTTAACTTTGATACCGATTTTTGTGAATAATGGATAATATAACTATCTCGAAAATCCGCCTTAAATAAATCTGTAAACTTCATTCATTTGACAACAATTGCGAAACAAGTTATATCAACTTATATTTATCACGCTTGTTGGCCCGGATGGTAGCGCGCGAGAGAAGGAAACCGTAGAACTCGGGGGAAACCCACGTGGTCGGGCAGGTGACTCTATACCTTTTCACGTCCTATTGGGAAATGAAACCCTGGCGCCTAGGTGAAAGGCTACTGTACATGTGTTACCACTGTGCCACCCGAAATTAAAATGAAATGGGCTTATAATTATCATGCTTGATACTAACTCCAAGCGATTTACGTGAAGGTGTACGATTGTAACTTTTGGACTGAGTTTCGCAGACCTTGAACACTTGTGTAGTTTTCATTTTATAACCAGCTTTACCACTGTAGTAAAACATTGGGCACCAATGCAATTCTATTCCAACTAAATATGTTCAGATATATGCAATATAAATATGTCTAGAAGCAATGCTTTTAGATATGAATTAAATATGGACATATAATTATATATATTATTAGAACAGTCTGTCTTATATGTACATGTGCCTCACAACTTCAGTTGATCAAACCTTTTTAGCCCCCCCCCCCCCCCCCCCCCCCCCCCGTGCCTCACAACTTCAGTTGATCAAACCTTTTTAGCGCCACACACACCCCCCCCCCCCCCCCCCCTACCTTTTACTCTACATACCTGGAACATTAGGTTGCCCAATCCTCCCGACAACTCGACACTAGCCATCAGACGGCCGGGCTCCTGTTGTATTCCATCACATGACGTCAACAGATCATTCAAGCTTCGGATGTGCAGATCCCACATCATCTTCCAAGAGAAAACGAGGAAACCGGCAACACATATTGTGGCTGCAACACTGGCCCAATTTTGGCTTGATCTCGTATGTCTCCAGAAAGGAAACCAGTGAAGTTTTGGCATGGTTAAGACCAAATCTGTACTTCAGTCAGAACGATATTACTTGAGAATCGCAACTGGACCTGTCTCGACATGGTATCTAAACACAAATCAAACATGGCCGTTGCTATGACAGGAACACGTAATTATAACCTTCATATTTCTGTTTGCGAAATATAAAGACACCACTTAAAAAAACAAACAAAAAAACTGTAACTGTCCATTTAACCATCGACTAAATACAATCTCGTAAGATAGACATTCGAGCGAGTGTACATATGTGTAGGTGTAACAATAGAAGCACCGCTTATCTTTATCCGAAGGAATCCTTCTGGTAGTTCATACATTTAAATAACCTATTGAACACATACACAGACGAACAAATCATTGGATGTTTTAACACATATTAAGTTCAATTTGTCCGGGCCATTTCCGCGATATGAGGCCACCGTCCAATGTTACATGAGCTAGTCAGTCTATTGTGTTTTACCTGTATTGATAACAGTTGAGCCTGAAGGAATCACAGGTAAATATGTATTATTTTCAGGGTCGCTGGTTTATAATGAAGAGTATACACGTATGACCACGTAATACAACACTGACCTATAATCAGTCTTTACAACAAACTTCTGAACATCAAGCAGAGATCAGTATGTATTAATTTTAAACAGGTTTTTCCCGATCTGGAGACAGTTCCGATGGTGTTTCCTGCCTGGACGGACGCTCAGTCGGAAGGCGAAGACGCGTGATACACGTATACAGGGTGGTTATAGAACATAGACGGCAGATGTTGCACGAGTGTGGGTATGAATACTTACCAGTAGAAGAGGATTAATATATGTATGTTGTTTTAAACAGATGTTGCAGCAACTATTATCTTTAAAACAAACACGGATGTAGCCAATGGTCCTTTCACATGTTTACAGAACACGACACATCGTGGACCCAGAGGGGTTTAACGTGATAACGTTTTATGTTAATTAAAGCTTTAAGAAAACAATAGTGACATTGAGAATGTTTCGGTCAAATTTTTGAGATCCACTTATAATTAGATTCAAAATAATGCACTCATTCAGGAAAGGTAAGAAAATACTGAATGAAAAGTGACCATTTGTGGTCTTTAAAAACGATCGTCATAATGTTATAATTATAATGTTTTCGTCATTGTATTTTATGTACACGTGTCATTGATGTGACGAGTTGGTGTTGAAGTTCGCTACTCAACTAGAATACACTGTAAATGTTGTGCCGAGTTGGTGTCTTGGTCGTAACATTCAATGTACCAGCAAATCCAAATCCACTTGATTCCATATCAATCGAAATGTTCATAGATAATATAAGCTTAGCTGTTGGTGTCTTCTTGATACACGTCCTCTTATGAGACTGACTGATGGTGTCTCATTGACACATATCTTCTTATGAACCTGGCTGATGGTTTCTCATTGAACCCGATGCTTTTACGAGACTGACTAGGTGTCTCATTGACACCCGTCCTCTTATGAGCCTGGCTGATGGTGTCTCATTGACACACGTCCTCTTATGAACCTTGATGATGATGTCTCCTAGGCACACGTTCTCTAATGAGAATGACTGTTGGTGTCTCCATGACACACGTCCTCCTATGAGCCTGAATGTTGAAACGACGTTTAACCACATACGAATAATTCCAGCTATATTTACTGTATATTTTGAGTGTATCCAGGTGTGTTTCAATGCTACAGTATAGAGGTTATAAAGCGCTTTCCTGGTTAATCGATACAAAATTTCCTGTAGATTAGACATGACAAAACAAAATTGATCATAAATTGCTGCACAGGTTATTCTTCTGTGCGAGTCTTAGTCCGAAAACATACTGTATAAAATTGCCGTTCAATATATGATAATAATAATATTGCTGTTTATTACGTGCTTCGCTATTTTCACCATTTTCAGATTTGTTTTACAGACATTAGTAATACCACTAAGAAAATAATGGTAAAATCAAGTCTTTTAAATGTAAACTTTACGAGTATTTACTTTAAAACAATTGCGACACCTGTCTTATCGACTGATATTGATCACACCTGTTGGGCCGGATGAAGCACGCGAGGGGTCCTACTATGGGAGGAAAACGAAGTACCGGGGGTACACTATCGCGGTCTAAACCTAATTTAGTCTTTTAGGCATTGAATGTCATAACGTGTAAACTGGAAGTTGCTTACCAAAGCTATAGACAACTCTTTAGGATATTGTTTTAAAAACTCTAAACAGGAAAAAAGGATGACATTACTGGTGAAATCATTAACTTCTATACCTAACACTTCATAATCATACAGATAATTGAGATAGTTTCCCTTAACAGTATCTACCAGGTATCCATAGTAACGATTGATTGTCTGATGTATATACATGTAGTTCATGGCTAATTTCTAATTATGTGGATTTCCAGCAATCGGTCTCTTCACATTTTATAACCAGTTTCAACGTGAAAATAACATAGAAGGCTACATAATCAATAGACTTTCTTGCCAGGAAGGGTAAATCGGTATTCTGACGAAGATAAAATCCAAAATGTAATTTTGTCTTATAAAAAGGGGCAAGCTATCTTAGGAAATTAAGCTTAAAAATAACAGCGGATATAGATTTAAAGTAACTGACGAAGACTTTACAAAGACCATTCAATTAAAGCGTATATGTAGTTAATACTCAGTGAAAAGATTAGATTAAAAACCAATATATTACATAATATCCAAAGCAGAATTAGATCGCCACGATTGGTTAAAAATGTTCATTTTAAGTCGGTAAAAAAAAGTGTGTCATTCAGTCAGTAATGAAGACTACGATGGCCCACACACGCCTAGCCCGTTTCGGACAGGCCGGTCTGTGCTGTCGTGTTTGATATACCTAGATATATGCTTTATAATGAAGTACATGTATACTTGCTGGTATTCTGTGAAATATGTGAACTCGACGTTTGTTATGAATATATGATACTTACACATATATAAACATGTGCTGTAGTGCTCGCACATTTGCTGGACTTTTGTGCGAACATGTCAGAGGCACATCGCTTGATATCTAGACTCGTCCAATTAGCGTTATTGACAAAGGCGAGGATAATGACACCATATTATACAGAGAAAGTAAACTATTGGTTTATTTATGATATAAATAGTGCTCATTTGTAATGTATGTATGAATATTTATATGGTGGTTATTATATTGTATTTTGGAGATAATAGTCTTATTACTTATCCATTGTACAAGTATCATATCACCAGTAAAAAGTACATTGTACATATATGTGTGTAATATAAATGCATTATTTTTTAACTTTTTAAAGTTTAGAAAATGTTTGAAATATATATTCGCATATATATGATTTTGTCAATGAAATAATATGTAATTTCACATCTCACAGTATAACATTAAATTGACATTTTTGTAGTTCTATCACCTATCTACCCGTATTTACCTGTATTTACCTGGATTTTGCAATAAATGAATGAGAGAGACAATGACCTTCTGTGTTTACTTAATAATTAGACCCCTGTGTAAACAAATCCTGTTTCTCCCAAAAAAAAATTACCTAGATTTTCAGTTTTGGGAGAAACAGGATTAAACCGTTTAATTCTAGTCTAACCAGAATGACATGTCGTGTTGAATTTGATTTACATATTGATTACAGACGTGTCGATAATCATATAGGGAAATGTTGTTAAGTTGCCCTCTACAAAGAGTAAAAACAACTCGTATAAGTAAAACTTTGAACTATAATACCGATAAGCCGTGGTTTGACGAAGATTTAAAATCACTCTATTCATTGTATAAAAATGCTTTACATACTTTTAACAAAAACAAGGCCATGTCCAATCATACTTTGTTGATTAATCATAAAAGGAGATATAAGTTACAAAAGGCCTTGAAAAAGGCAGTATTCTAGGTTGGAAGGTGACATGCTGGAGTAATTGTGTTTAAATAATCAAAAGCAATTTTATAGAAAATTTGGCATGTCCAGGTAAAACAAACAAACAAACAAACAAATGTAGATTACCCTTCAAGATTACTGAAAATTTGTTTAGCGAAGAACGACAACTCTGTTATGGCTGATAGTGAACAGAACTTGATTGCTAATTTCTTACAAGAAGATGATGCAACATTATACCAGGAGCTAGATGAAGCAATTACTATTAAAGAGATTAATAATGCTTTAAGAATTGAAACAAGGAAAATCACATGGTATAGATGGTGTTTTGAATGAATGTTTTTTTGTTTTTTTTTGTGTTTTTTTTTTTTTTACATGGCAGAGATATTTGGCTACCTGCATTATGTAACTTGTTTAATAACATTTTAAACCCTGACAATTTTCATCAGATTGGCCTGTTGCTGTTTTAACTCCTATATGTAAGAAGGGTGATATATCAGATCCTAATGATTTTAGGGGAATAAATATTTTTAGATGTTTAGGAAAATTGGTCACTTCAGTGTTAAATAACAGACTATTACAATGATCAAAATCAATGCTATTACTTCTGATGCCCAGTTCGGGTTCAGACCAGACTTAAAATAGTTGATGCATTTTTTTTGTTTACATTCCGTTATAACAAAGTCTTTTAGTAGAAATCAACGACTTTTCTGTTGTTTTGTTGATTTCAGAAAAGCGTTCGATAGAATTGATAGGCTCAAACTCTGGTATAAATTTTCGAAAACAGGAATAAGAGGAAAAAATCTCTTTAAAGTAATTAAATCTATATGTGTACATGTGAATATTGTGTTAAACTGAATGATAAGTTGTCTGGCTTTTTCGATGATAATATCGGTTTATTACAGAATGAAATATTATCCCCGATACATTTAGGAGTAATGTTAAGTTACACGAATAAATTTACTACAATTTTGTAATATTAAAAAAAAAACAAAAAAAAAACCCAAACAAACTTTCAGTTCAAGCACGGAAAGCCATGTTTGAATTATTTTCAAACTGTTCAAATTTAAGTTTAAATATTAAAACAATGCTACATCTTTTTGATACATATATGGGTAGTATATTTTGTGTTATGCTAGTGAAGGTTGGGGTGTTTGTAAAGCCCCTGGTGTAGAAAATGATCATCTATTTTTTTGTAAGAAACTATTAAAAGTAAAGAAATCAACAAATAACAACATGATTTATTTAAAATCAGGTCGCTTTCTCTTGGATGTATTAAGGAAATTTAAAAGAATATAATACTGGTTTAAAGTGGTTTATAGCGAGAACTGTGTTTTCTCTAGCTGTTATGATATTTTTGGTAAATTGGAGTGGAAATAGAAATGTATTCAACTGGGCAAATAGTATCAGAGATGATTTGAATATTCTAGGATTTTAGAGTTGTATAGTTGAACCTATTCAATGAATGCTAAACAATTAACTCTGCTAGAGATTAAACAGAGATTTTGATCAAGTCGAACACACTCTACAAGCTGCTTTAGATACATCATCTAAATGTTTATTTCATAAAAAATATCTTGTAGTCAATAAGCTTCCTCTACAATTCTATCTATCAAAATATAAAATATGTCTTACTAAATTACGTATTTCGGCTCATTCACTGGAAATTTAGACAGGAAGATACAGAAACATTCCGAGAGAAGCGAGGATTTGTAAACAATGTAACTCCCTTGATGTGGAAGATGAATTTCAATTCTTACTAATTTGTAACAAAAATATAAACAAAATATTACTGAAAAAATGCTTCAGTTTTCAAGGCTATACCACAAAGTATTAATGAACTATGTGCATTAGGTAAATATATTTTCGAATCGAATAAGTTAAGAACTGCTTGAATATATTTTGATCTGATATAATTGTATATTGTATGTCAGAAGGGATTCATTCTCTATACGTTATTCATTGTATCTCTACTGTATTTTTGCTCTGTTATACTGATTTGCCAATGACCTAAAGTTTTGAATAAAACTTGAAACTTAACAGGTCATTCTTGTTGGACTATACAATTACCAATACAATATCAAATAAATTAAATAATAGTAATGAAAAATAAATAAATAGATAAATAAAACAACACTCACAGTAATGGCCATGACATTGACAAGAGTTGTCTTTCTCTAGCCCTGTTGTGACATAGACATGGAGGTTTGTGTTCATCCTGAATAGATGGGTAGATCACATCATGCATCGAAATGATTTGAAGGTAAACAAAATCCTTGAGGACACGACATGGAAGTAGCATATTTTAGATTCCAACGCGACAACAATATGTGATACAACAGAAAAATGTTTACACAAGCTGTTATTATGACGTGTAAACATGTACAATGTATATTGTATTACGGGTATTTTTTTTATATTAGCGAATCCATGGCCATGGTGAGTGTCGTTGATGACGCTTTGGAACTCCTGATTTAATTCTGATACTTTTTAAAGTATCTCTATAAATCGATTTTACATTAAGGTGTATTCAAAATATGAAAGAACATGTACAAATGTATGTCAAATCAATGGTTGATGATGATGATGATGATGATGATGATGATGATAATGATGATGGTGATGGTGGTGGTGGTGGTGGTGGTGGTGATGATGATGATGGTGGTGGTGGTGGTGGTGGTGGTGGTGATGGTGGTGGTGGTGATGATGATGATGATGGTGGTGGTGGTGATGGTGGTGGTGGTGATGGTGGTGGTGGTGGTGGTGGTGATGGTGGTGGTGGTGGTGGTGATGGTGGTGATGATGATGATGGTGGTGGTGGTGGTGGTGGTGGTGATGATGATGATGATGATGATGATGGTGATGGTGATGATGATGATGATGGTGGTGGTGGTGGTGGTGGTGGTGGTGGTGGTGATGATGATGGTGGTGGTGGTGGTGGTGGTGGTGATGGTGGTGATGATGATGATGATGATGATGATGGTGGTGGTGGTGTTGGTGGTGGTGGTGGTGATGATGATGATGATTGTTGTTGGTGGTGGTTGTGATGATGATGATGATGATGATGATGATGATGATGATGGTGGTGGTGGTGGTGGTGATGATGATGATGATGATGATGATGATGACAAAACACGTCTTCATGCACAAGTTGGCTTTATGAACACTTCTGTTACAGTATAAATAAACATTATTACGGAAAAGAAAATGTATTGTGTGCAATTAATTCAAGACTATCACATTACTTGTGATTTGCTGTAATAAGCTATAAGGGGTGGTGGTTGAGATGATGAGATACATGTACATGGGAGGTGGTACATGTACATGTAATACAGATACATGATTCCGCTTATACTTTCCTGTTTAAAGGCGCTATATATACATTCGTGTATCTGCTGTACAAGGTTTTGATGCAGTGGTAGTAATAATTGACCTAGAACACCTGGCTAGGTTGAAGGGATGATCAGTCTATCACACAATGGTTCGATATACCTGTTGACCTGCTGTTGACACGAAGATAACCACAGTGATATGTATTGGCAGTGACAGAGGAATGTGTACATCACGTGTCACCCAGTAACAATATATCTTAAATGAATTACCAAGGCAAAAGTGAAAAGTCACAGCGTTGCGATATAACTGATGATTAAAATGGATGTTAATGTGGATCAGATCGGCGATAATTCCTCGGCGAATTCTAGGTAAGTACCATGCTCTTTGTCAAAATTAAAACATGTGCGCGTTTATAAGGGAAGTATTGTCTGTACTGTTGATTATAGGCTAGTATATTGTGATGTGGTCGCTGTGACCCACATTTCCAAGGTCAAATTTGTAGAAAGTTCAGCGAAATCATAACCTTGTATTTCCCCATATACTAATTTCTATGTTGTCATTAACACTTTGACTTAATGCAGTCAAAAAACATCTGTTTTCTTCAGATGTCTGTAATCACATGTATAATTTAATATGACTTATTGCGTAGAGTAAACGTAACCTTTTACCTATAAAGTAACGTGGTAAACTCCGTAGTAGGTTCGAGATATATTTCCCCATCCTGATAAAGAGGAGATGAGTAGACCCTACTTAACTCAAAGTAAACCATGGATTAAGTAAGGAAAAACATTTTATAAAATATACCCAGTTATCTCGAATAATCAGAATATCTCGAAGTTTCCCGCGATGCCGCTCGAAGTTTCCCGCGATGCCACCCGAAGTTTCCGGCGATGCCACTCTAGGTTTCCGGCGATGCCATTCGAAGTTTCCCGCGATGCCACTCGAAGTTACCCGTGATGCCACTCGAAGTTTCCCGTGATGCCACTCGAAGTTTCCAGCGATGCCACTCGAAGTTTCCCGCTATGCCACCCGAAATTTCCCGCAATGCCACTCGAGGTTTCCCGCGATGCCACTGACTTCGGCCTGACGTGGTTTGATCGTTTAGTTGATTTAGGTGTACTTTATCATATTAAGGGCGGTGTTATTTACATCACATATTTTTTATGTGAAGTGCATTATTTACAGATGATAATAATTCACGATAAGATGTGTTAAATGTGGGATAACGTGTGTACGTGGAAACCATCATTGTGTCAGTATTTTATATTGACAATCAGTGCGAGATAACAAGATAATTTGTCATACTCGAAAATATAAGCTAAAGCATTTGATTGGCAAATGACCCCGCTATGATGTTCTGTATTCTGATTTCACGGGTAATTTGAAGTCACGCGCAGGTAACATACAGTCGCGTGCAAATATAATTTCAACAGCAATGGCGGAATCTGCTGACTTAACAAGCTTTTTCTTGAATAAAAGGATAATTTTGGTAATTTTATCATAATGCATATGTAGTTATCATAAAAGTAGATTTTGCAGTATGACGTATTCGTTATTTAGGTTTAAGAAAGGTATATTTATTATTTAGGTTTAAGATATGTATATTCATTATTTAGGTTTAAGACAGGTATATTTATTATTGAGGTTTTAGACAGGTATATTTATTATTTAGGTTTTAGACAGGAATATTTATTATTTAGGTTTTAGACAGGTATATTTATTATTTAGGTTTTAGACAGGTATATTCATTATTTAGATTTTAGGCAGGTATATTTATTATTAAGGTTTTAGACAGGTATATTTATTATTTAGGTTCAAGACATATATATTTATTATTTAGGTTTGAGACAGGTAATATGATAGACTATGATTGTATATTACCTGTCTATATATCATATTTCCAGACTCGAATAAAAAATATGATGAGACCATACAACCTACCTAAAACCTAAATAACTGGTAAATATAGATAAATGAGAAAAATTATGTCGTTATATCAATGATGATTATTGGATGGTAATACTTTGACATTTCTTTAATTTCAGGATGCAGTTTGCCCTTTCTCGACCATGAAATGTCTATAGTCAAATGCATCCGCATTCAAATGCAATATTTTTCAGCAAATAAAGAATTTGTCCGAGTTAGTGATGCGTTGTCTCTTTGTCTTGCGGTGAAATATGATTGTTCATTGTATATGACATATAATTGTACTTCACAGATGGCAGTAGTGTGTCAGTGATCATGAGTTGTTGACTTATAAATAAGATAACATTAGTTTTTGACCTGTAGACCTTGAACAGAGATATGTATGTACTGTTCGAATGTGTCCATACGTCATGTACATGTTACTAACAACTGTACATGTTTCATTACAAACTCATGCTAATAACTATACATATACAGGACATTTGTAAAATGCAAGCAATGTTTTGTCTAAAAATACTCGTGATGCACTTTATATCTGACACCAAGTTTACCTTAGTCGACCACAATATAACAGCTTTCCCTCCAAACGGAATGACTTACTACCCTAGGTGTTCTCTCTAAGTAACAGGGGCGATGCCAGCTGGCAGTCTCGGTTGACCAGCATGGATACATTTGAACACTTTATCCGAGTGTCATCATGGTTTCATTTCCATACCTTCCCTTGTTGACCTATTTAATACTCCCCTGATCTTCATCCGAAAAGGTGAACGCACACGGTACATTTCTTACCGCCTGGGACACCTTTACTTCTTAGTTTTATTAAATTACTAATATGATTACTGTTTCTAATTAATTTCAAGTTTTTGTTTATATTATACATGCTGTTGTAATTGTGAATACGCGTTTGCATTGAAGATGTAGTGAGTTACAAATGAAAGTTGTGTTTAAGTATAGGTATGAATACTGAATATAATTATGAAAGAAGCATTTAATAGTACATGTATCTGTGCATCAATGATCAATTCAATGCCAATTTATGTCTCGCTGGTCAACAATTAGTAATTAGTCTAGTCCTTTCGCTCAAATTTAATGAACTTTAAATTATCGTTGACAGCAGAGAATGTTTGCCTTCGGAACGCCCCCTGACACGAAGTTACTATCATGGAATATGTGGAACACCTCTAACCAACCAGTCGCTGTTTGCTGGACTGGAGTCTGCAGCCCAGCAAGCACCACCTGATCATGTGGCTTTGAAAGTACCAGAGTTTCGTCAGGAATACACACTCAAATATATTTTCGAAAGGGTGTGTATAAGAAAATAGATTTTTGTTTGCTAAATTGATATTGAATTATCAAATCTGTCCGTTCAGAATCGCTTTAAAGAAAAACTACCAATGTCTTTCTAAAACGTCATATGCTCTTTCAGCTAAGAGTCTGAGAAAGAGAAAAGCAGTCATCTTGGAACTGGCAATGGAAGCAACCGCTATATCTCAAAAAATTCCCCCAATGATCTTCCTTAAATTTCTGATAATGTGTATCTCTTTGTCACGAGTTGTGAACTATTCATCTTGAAACTGACGTTCAAACAAAATAGCAACAGAGGTTTAGTGGAATACTACTACATGTATATCAAACTGCAACGATATTTGTCAAATTCCATGTGTTGGTTCCCATTGGTCACTAGCTCTATATTGTTCAGTTGATCAGTATAAGAAAATGACCGATCAGTGAACCTGCTTGGATTTTGATATTTGACGATTGCTATTACAATTCAATTAAATGATCGTTTATGCATGCTCAGTATCGAGACGTGTTGAAAATCAAACTGCCATATTGACAGGTAAACTTTGTTACGGCTCTTTCATGCTTAAACATATTTCATCGTTTTATGTTTTTGGTTTGTTACTTTTATGCTACAGTCCTGTTCTTTGTTACAAAACATAAACAAAAAGTCATTGTTTTATTTTTTTTTTAGTTTGTTTTGTGATTTCGTAATATCTATTAATAGATTTGTTTATAAATAAACAGGATATACAGGAAAAAACAGTCTTCAGTTGTATTCACCCTTGGTAAGACTAACAATGCCAATACTCAATTAACACAGCTGGATTAATTTCACCAGGCAAACACGATATCCAGGAGTTTGGTAGAAATGGGACTAAAGAGAGGTGACGTCGTCATGTTAAATGGTGTAGGAGATGGAGAGTATATGACGCTGTACTATGCTACTGTATCACTGGGTCTGCAGTTTTACGTTGTAAGTATCAGATAGTAGGAAACTATCATTTTAGGGATAAAATGGTTAATGGGGCATTCCTGTATTCGGACACCAAAAACGTGCAAACTTTCTATTGATAAAATCTATGCCCGAATGAGAATTATATGAGTTTTTGTGCCTACAAGTAATGAAAGTAACGCCTAAATGTGCAGAAAAAAATGGCGTTTCGTACACAATTACCGCCTGCCTTTGTGGTAATTAGTGACACTTAGGGTCGAATTGAGAATCTTTATGATGTAATACATTGAAACACTTTGGTTTCCTCTTGAGAGTAAAATAGTCGTATTAATTTGAAGATCATAACTTTTACTACTTGGAAAAAGTACACATTTCTCATTAAGTTTCATTTTGGCGACATACGCTTTATTAAAACGAAAGAATGTCCTCTAAAACGATGTGTATACTTAAAGTAAATAGTTTGTCTAATTTATATGCAAATATCTGCAAGCAAAATAATGCTTAATGTATTTATATATTATCTGTGTAAGACATCTATGTCTGCAAGCGAAAATTATATACATTTTCTACAACGTTAAAGCGATTGAAGTGAAAGTTGTTAACGTCATCATTGAACCTGAAAGCGACAAGCTACTAATGTTACTGCTGCAAAATAATTCTTCAACGGAAAAGCAGCTTAACATTCTAGTGAAGCATATTAGGGCCACTATAACAAAATTAAAGCGTACGTACGATTTACTAATTCGTACGAACGATTTATTAATTCATACGTACGGATTACTAATTCGTACGTACGATTTACTAATTCGTTCGTACGGGTTACTAATTCGTACGTACGATTTACTAATTCGTTCGTACGGATTATTAATTCGTACGTACGATTAACTAATCCGTACGTACGGATTACTACAATGTAATTCGTACGTACGATTTACTTATTCGTACGTACGATTTACTAATTCGTACGTACGAATTAGCAGAGACATATATAGATATTATGTCTCTGGAATTAGTACGAATTAGTAATCCGTACGTACGGATTAGTAAATCGTACGTACGAATTAGTAAATTGTACGTACGGATTAGTAAATCGTACGTACGATTTAATTTTTTTTATAGTGGCCCTAATACGCTTCCGTCACATTCATTGAAAATTGCCTACGTTATAAATCACCGTTAAGGAGAGTACTATTGAAATGCACGAAATAAATGCTGCTTATTGTTTATAGCATTAAAGCGACTACAACTTCATAATTTTATGCATTATGGTTTAATGTTTGAAAATTCAAAATTGTCTTTTTGATTTATTTACCTTAAAGCGACATAAACTGTGTAAAATTTTCATTTTATTCTCCGTTTTGAGATGTTTTTGATGAAAACAAAAATATTTGAAGCGTGAAAATAATCATTAATTTAAGGGTTAATACTTTCAACTTATGAAGTATGATACATGTACGTACAAGATAAAATATTACATGTATAATACACGTGGTGGGAAAAAGCTTTATAATTACTGTCAGGTGTATGATTTAAATGCAGTTAATTGTACAGTATATTAGAACCTAATGAATACGTGTATCTTTAATAATATTTGCCATATCCGACTTAAAGTGAGCTTAACATAATGGGTTTTTTTTTCAGCCCACCATGCGATACCCCTTTGAAAAGTTCTTTCCTGTCAGTTTAAAGGTAGGGAACCGTTTGACAGTTATATCAATGTATCGTATTTAACTAGGGATATATTGCTGCTGTTATACATTATGTTTCTGATCGCTATTGTAATCAATTAAATTTATGTTTATCAATACACTTAAAAACTATATCATGTTGCGTTGGGAAAAACTTCGAAATTTATTCTGTTTACTTTAGTATCCGGTGGTAACAGCCAAGGATCCAGAAGTTACATGGAACTCCTATGTTAAAACATTTTGAAAATATGTTTCGAAAAAGATGTACATTGTAGTCTCATTTTATTTTGAATATAATCCTCAATATAATTTTCAAACATAAAGCAACCAAGTAGCATGGACGTTTCTAGTTATTTTTTTTATTATGATTAAGATTCGGTTTATAAAATTGTTTGAAGTATATGTATGTGAGCAGCTTAAAAGCAAGAGATTCTGAAATTTCATCTGTATATTCCAATGTATTGATTTTCTTTTAATTAATGTTTTGATTATAATATTTCAGTTACTATATGACAGCTGCATTATGTTGATTTATGTTTAATATGATAGCTTTCCATTTTAACTTTAAACTTTGCGATATACCTTAATCTTTGTCACAAAAATCATATTCACATTATATGAAGAATTCTACATTGTATTTGATAATTGAAAGGCAGTAGTATAATATGTACGTGTTCAGTTATATAAAGACACCGTATGAGCGCGAGGATAAACAGATGCTATATATAAACTGGATATGATTTCTGTTCACGTGGTACCGTGACTTGGGGTCACTACTCTGTTTGTTTTGTTTTATCTAGCCGAGATAAATAATTAAAGTACATGTACATACAACACCAGATAAGATATATCCACCAGCGCTGTAACTGTAGGGGCGTGTGATTTCTTTTGTTATGCATGCTATTGTATTAATCTTTATTATGCATATAACGTCTTGACATTGTTTTGATATTTGTCCAATTTAACAACGATTCGTTGAAAATAAAACCTACCAGTCTGTTTAAACTTTATTATTTTACATATTCTACATAATCACTTTTAACTTTAACATTTTGCCTTTTAGACGAACCCGTCTGTGATATTTGTGGGAAGTCTTGTTATACCGACTGTTAAAGAATTGTTAAACGACATCGTACTGAACAAAAATGACGCAAGGTATTGGTATTGTCCCCGTTTAAGGTTAAAGTTTTACATTAAAGGGTAAATAAAGTGATCATTTTATCGAATAAATATATATACAAGATTTGTTTTAAAATGCATGGACCCTACATTGTCATGCCATGTCGATAATCCTCATGGAGTAAAAATAGCAAAAATCGATTAGACAAATAATGATATTATCACATTAATCATGTACTATTGTACCAAGAAACGGATTAAACGATTTTCGTCCACGTTATCCCCCCGTGTTCAATAAAATATATTTACCCGATACTAATTGTTCTAAAAAAAAAAAATCTTAACAATGTCTATATTCTTTGCAGACCGTCAAACCTGATAGGTGTGGTGTCTTTAGAAGAAAACTGTGAGTCCGGGTAAGATAGCTTAACACCTTAATTGATATCAGAACAATATAGATAAATAAGACTATACACAGTATTTCCTATGAATAAGACATTTATCTGTTGTAAAATGACGCTTCTATTACAAATAAAGGCGACTGTTATCATATCTTATAGACGTTTTTTATTGGGAAAGATTACCATTTTTTATTTTGATGAATTTAGGTTTTTGAAGAAAACTGTCTTTGTTCAAAAGTTTATGCTGTGGAGATGCATATTTTATGCTGATTGATGATATAAAAAGTTATAATTGTAGATATCTATCGCTTTCTGATAAATGACACATACACATTTTGATATCATAGCATAGGTATATGTATCGTACTTTGATTTATTAATAGAATCTATCGCTAGTTAGTGTGTGGGATAGAGAAATCGCAACCACGAAGGTTTAGATTTTTGTCCAGGACGAGGCTTGCCGAGTCCTGGACTAAAAATCTAAACCTGAGTGGTTGAGATTTCTCTATCCCACACAATAACTAGCGATTGATTATTTTTCTCACACTTGTGACAGAGTTTATATTGCATAAATTAGTATTTCCTGTAGCAATTAAACCATTTTAGATGTTGGCGCAGTAATACGTTCAGCACTACTTCCACTTCCTGTCTGTCGGTCAACTTCCTGTTGTCTGTCTGTCAACTTCCCGTTGTCTGTCTTCTGCTTCAGTTCATCATATTGTATTCTGAAATGGAAAAAAAACATTTAAGATTGGTGATTATGTGACTGTTGGTGCAGGTGGTAAGAAAGGAAAAATTGTAAACACTGAAAAACCCTTGGGTACATAACCATGTACAAAATACAACTGTTAGATGATGGAAATATTGTAAGTGCTGCCAGGCATGAACTGGTTAAAGGAATGCCCATGGATGAATTTTATTTTGGTTAAATATTTGGAGAGGAACTTGCAGACAAGTATGATCACTCTCTACTTCATGATATATTTGATACACCTACTCACACAGATAATGGTCATGCACAAATACAATCTGAGAATTCTGCGGCTACAGGTTCATCCCTACCCCCAGATCCTTCATTTCCAAATTCTGCCAAAACTGGTCAAGATTCCACTTCTAGATTTGTTCCTATTGATGATGGTGATGTGGAGAAATTTTTGAATGAAAATGAAAATAAAAACACAGCAAGAAAAACATTGAGCCATATAAAACTGTTGAAAACATTTCTGGAATCCAAAAATGAGGTTAGAGAACCCCAAAACATACCGCCTGAACAGCTTAATGAATATCTGTGTCAATTCATCATCTCTGTCAGACAAAAAGATGGTAAGGAGTATCAGCCGTCAGTATTGCGAGGAATGATTGGTTCTTTTGACCGCCATTTGAAACGACACAAGTATGAGTGTAACATAATTGGAGGGTTTCCTTTTTCTAAGACAAGGGATGCGTTGAAATCTAAGCAAAAGGACCTAAAAAAACAAGGGCTTGGAAATAAACCTAAAGCAGCTGACCCAATCACTCAAAAAGACATTGAACAATTTTACAGTGCTGGTCAACTTGGAAATGACCCTCTAGTTTAATCAATACCCTTTGGCTGAATAACACTTTGCATTTTGGCATGAGAGGTGGTGCTGAAGAGCACAGAGCCATGCGTTGGGGCGACTTGGAGCATAAATACGATCACAATTTGGGCTTAGAATATTTAACACATAACGAGAGACAGACAAAAACCAGAACCGGTGCTGACCTTACCAATATTCGTTATTCAAACCCAAAAATGTATGAACTACCCGACAAAAAAGACCGCTGTCCAGTCACGACTTACAAAAAATTCTCGGACAAACGACCAGCTGGTTTCAGTCAACCACATCATCCATTTTATCTAGCTGTGGTTACACATGTGGCCAATCCAACTGATGAGGAGAAATGGTTTTTAAGTGGACCTATTGGTGTAAACAAACTGAGATCTCTGATGTCAACAATGATAAAAAAATCAAACATGAATGACGAAGGCAAACGACTTACCAACACTAGCGCCAGAAAACATCTCTGTCAACTTCTGCTGGACAACAACGTGCCCGACACACAGGCTGTGCATTGGACCGGCCATAAAAACCCAAACTTGCTGAACAATTACAGAACTGTGTCTTCAGAAACTCAGTTGCATGTCTCGAACATGTTGTGTGGAATTACTCGCCCTTGCTTACCGAATGAACGGATATCCGGTCTCCAGTCGTCGACGCAGTCAAGCACAACGAAACACACTGTAAACACTAGTACTTCCAGCACGCTGAGATCTGTTTTTGACGGTGCCACGATTCACGGGGGCACTTTCAACGTTCATATTCATAACCATAGCCAAAAACGCCCAGCAAAACGAAGGAGACCAGCTTTAGTCTTCAGTGATAGCGATGACGACTTCCAGTGACCTATACATTGGTACATTGTATTTATTCTAACCACAGGGGCCGGTGATTTTAACGTTAACGTTAAGCTTATATTAGCGTGTTTCGGAGTACACAGGCTGACGTTTTCGCTTAAATTGATTTACCGGAAGAATTTCAATGTGTATATTGATGAAAATAAAATTCATTGTATTTATTAAACATTTTCTTTTTATGTTATTTGATTCCATGCAATTTATTTAAAATAACAGTTGAAAAAAAAACGAACTATATGTTTTTGAGGAAGAAAAAAATCCTTCGATTTCAAGAGATTGCTGCGGTTGCATTGTGACGTCATAGCACGAGCTGTCCCACCCTAGGTTGGGACAGGAATATCCCAACTAGTAAAACTACGGGAAAACTCTGTCACAAGTGTGAGAAAATATATTATTGTATCATAGATAAGTATCGTATTATGCTTAATAACAAAGTAGCATAGATACGAATCGTGTTATGAATTATAACATTGTGTAATAGATACATGTACGTATCGAGTTATTATCTATATCATTGTATTATGAATACATAGTGTATTATAATTTATAACATTGTAATTATTATAGATACAAACCGTATTATAATTTATAACATTGTATTATAGATACATGTCGTGTTATAATTTATAACATAATATTATCATACGTATCGTTTTATGATTCATAACATTGTATTATACATCGAATTATGATTTATAATATATTATTGTGTTGTAGATATCTGTCGTATTCTGATTTCCTGGGTTCCGGAGCTACTGTATCAGATGACACATTATCTGAAATAAGATCACACGTCAGCTGTGACGAATCGGCTATTATACTGACAACATCTGTACGTATGCACTACACATAATATGTGTTATGATGTGGATATCAAAATAAAATCATTCCATCGATTATATTTTTCATAAACCTGGTGCCATGATTCTACATTGCATTGTGCTATTTGTAACAACACTTTATGAAATGATATCGATATGATTATTTTAACTAAAATACTTCATAGTTTATATTAAATGGTAAAAGCTACTGTTAAAATTATATGATTTGATAATTCATTTTGTATCTGTGTCTTTTGAGTATACAGCAGAATTTGTCTGTATTTGTTTATTTATTTATTCCAGGGTACAACAGGAGATGTGAAGTTTGTTTGTCGCAGTCAATTCTATATGGTGAATTTTGCAAGATTTTACAACAGGCGAAAACCAAAACATTTGGTATGGAAACATTTCATTATCGTTCATCAAACTTGGCCTTCGTAGATTGGCCTTCGTATTTTGTCCAGGGGAAAGAATCCACTTCTCGTTCCGTATTAAACTTCACTCCGTGTGTTATTTTGCAGCCAGAAGTAGCTGGTGTTCGGAGCCCCGTCACAGACGACGGGATGTGTGTAATCAAATGTACCGAGGCGGTGTTTAAATGGCGGACGATGTACGCAGTGTTCGTGCCCTCGGATGTCGACTTCTACATGCGCGATATCAGTTCTTTTATGAAATGCATAGAACAGGAAAGGTAGGTTGTAACGACGTTTAAATGTTGATGAATTATAGATTTGCGTTTATTGCGTTATATTTACCATTGTATGGCACTGCCACTACATAACCCTACCAATTCAGTTGCGAGTTCACCAGCTTATGAACTGCCAACTGAAATTTGAATTTGAAAATTAAAAAAAAAAATTGCACGACAAATAAAAAATCGCAGATGGTAAATATAAGCATTGAACGGCTTTCAGTTGGCATTCATAGTCAATATGAATGCCAACTGAAAGCCGTTCAATGCTTAAATGAACGTCACTCTTTGAATGTTAAATGGATTCTATCATATTGTGTTAGGCTCCATTGTTTTATCATCAATGATTGTGTTAAGTGTAATTTCTGTTGATTTCTATGACACGCATTGTAGCGCCAATACATCAAGGCGATGACTTCTTTTAATTTGGGTATGGACAGATATTTGACTGTGCCAACAAAAGTACGTTTAAAGTGCTATTCGCCATGATCAGTAAAGTGCAGTCAAATCTCGTTATTTCAAAGTCAATGGGATCATGGACAAACTTATCCAGAAGAGTAGTCGAGGAAACCGAGTAGGAACTGAATGTTTACTTCGAATTAACAAAGTTTGACTGTTTATACATGTATTGCTAAAGACATGCGATATAATGAACATACAGATGCCATCAGTAAGATACACTTTATCACTGCAGATTAACATGGTATAGTGGATATCCATACGAAATCATTAAGATGTTGGACTCTCCAGATCTGAACCGTTATGACATTAGCTCACTCAGCGCTGGTAAACTCACTATCACAATCCATTAGGTTATAATGTAATTGATATATCAACTTTTAATTTCCACCCCACCCCTCGATATACCGTCATTTTTTGCGCCGTGCTGATTTTGATGGTATAACGTAGGTGACAATATAATGGGATTTAGTACGAAAGTCATACCCATGTGCATTAAGTCAACAATGAATGCATTTAAATCTGAACTCAGTGCTACATGTACATATTTATCATTAATTTATATTATTTGTATCTTTTAGGCACTAAGAATTTATAAATGATAGCCATACATTATATTTGTAAAAAGAACCGTCTTGTAACATGGCCCGGGAGTACAGCACATACGGCAAGAAATTAAAACTTGTTTAAGCCATATCATTGTAAGTTTCTGTTATATTAGATTTGATGTTGGTAATCCCACTATATATATGTTGATTATAATTTAAATTATGTATTTTCTACAGTTGTAGTTACCGGACAGAGCGTCAGTAGTCACAATCTTGAAAGGATCTTTGACCAATTTCCCGATACAATGGTAATAGTTATTTTTCCTGTATCTTCGTTGTTTCATCCCAGATTCTGTTGTTATGTCTTTTCGCTGCGGTTGTCTGCGCGTTTCCAGCGTGCTATGCCTCTGCATTTGTAATCTGTAACTATTGTTATGCGCTTCCTGCGGCTTTGTTGCTTGCTGTTGTTCGTTGCCCTTGTGTTGTTAGTCTGGTGTTTCCATTGTCCGTTTCCCCGGTATTTTGTCTGTTGTCTGGTGTTTCCATTGTCCGATTCCCTGTTATTTTTTCTGTTGTCTGGTGTTTCCATTGTCCGATTCCCTGTTATTTTTTCTGTTGTCTGGTGTTTCCATTGTCCGATTCCCTGTTATTTTTTTCTGTTGTCTGGTGTTTCCATTGTCCGATTCCCTGTTATTGTTCCTGTTGTCTGGTGTTTCCATTGTCCGATTCCCTGTTATTTTCTTCTGTTATCTGGTGTTTCCATTGTCCTTTTCCCCGGTATTGTGTCTGTTGTTGCTTTCTAATTCATTTTTTTTTCATTCCCTGTTATTGTCGTTGTTTGTAGATAAACTCTAATTATGTCGTTGTATGTTGTCTTTTCCTTTGGGTATTATCTTCATTTCCCCGTTTCCCCTTATGTTGTCTGCGTTCTCTCGTTATCCTTTCTGCATTTTCATGATAAAGTCTTTCTTTCACCTCCGAGATGTTAAAACAAGTTAATTTTAGACATTGACATTGTTTATAACATACATTAAAATCATTATTCTTCCTCAGAATGCATATGGTTCTACAGAGGTCCTGGCCACAATGACATCGACATTACACTCCACATTCGATCTAAAACGCAATTCTGTCGGATATCCTCTACCACATATGGAGGTTAGTGAAATTATTACGGAATACTTACACGACCTATAATGGAGACGTTCTTGATCGCGTCCACCATCCTGATTCATTATTGAAAGTACCGTGTATTTTTTATAAACAGTATGTGGGTATTTGTGGTCTTTATTAGTCCCTTATCCGTGAAACTGGATATCTAAAGGTTTTTTTCTCCGTCCGTCTTGTACGTATGTGCGTAAAGTTTATCTGTGCTCTAGAAGCTTCATTCCTTGAGGGAATTTGAAAATACATTATATAATGATACAGGATTATGGTATCTCGGTCAAGGTCGAGTTCCTGGGTGTTTGGGCCAAGGTTAATACCCAGTAAACTTGTTTATGTGTTGTTTGGGTATGTATGTGTCATTTCTCTTGTTGATTTCAGTTGAAGATTGTTGGTAAACACGGTGAGACTGTTCCTGTTGACAATCCCGGCGAGGTCTGTGTCCGCGGTTGGGCATCGTTCTTATGCTACTTCAATGATCCAAGAGCAACGGCTGCTGCCAAGGGCAACAGTAACTGGATTCATATGGGGTACATTTTAGGAGATACACATACACTGGAATATTAAGGACATATGCCACTACTATTATTCGTTAGATACTTTATAAAATAAAAACCAATAATAAAATATTACCCAAATCCAATATTACGGAATGTTTGTGTATCAATATCATAATACTGAATATTCTCAATGTTGTGATATTTTGAGTTTTGCTATAATCATTATTTCGAGATACAAATGTATACCTAAACAATGAAACACCACAGGTACGTGTGTAGGAATGCTGCGCGGCAATATATATATATTTTTATATGTAAATACATTAAAGGGCGACAACTCGAAGTAAGTATCCAAGTAGTTAACTATCTTATTCTCTAAAAAATCGATTTTTTAAGTATTCGAGGTGAGGCTTTGTTCATCTATTTTTGTAAATGTTTTAGTGACGTTGGAATGATGGATAAAACAGGTCACGTTAAACTACTGGGGCGGCTGGCTGAGTGTGTGACATTCAAACATATGGGCGAAAAGGTGTTCCCTTCTTTGATACTGGACACCGCGAGATCTCATCCAAAGGTCGAAACAGCTGTCGTAAGTTATGCCTCTAAACCTTACTGAATCACCATTTGACTGTCTACATAAAAAATACGAAGGAATAAAAATCGATACGGTGTCATAAAAAACGTCAGTACATATTTGTGCTTCTGGATAGTCAGTATATCGGAGGTGGTAGTCGTGAATATAAAGTTAGAGCGGAATCAATAAATTGACAAGCGAATATACAGCTACAGATGGATCAATAAAATGAACAGTGGTTTCAATGTTTGATGAACTTGAATTGTGTGTTTTATCAGAATGTGATGTTTTGTTATTCTATGGCCAAACAGAACAGCTAGTGTAATATCTATTCATTACATTTATCCCATTACATATTTACATTATTCTTAGAAAGTAATAAGTGCTGAGTTATAAAGTGTCGTTCGTCTTAAGCAACAAATCTAATAGGAATGAATTCATAATTATTATGGCTCATTTCGTAATCAAGGGGTCTGGTGATAATGGAGAGCTACTTTTGATTATTATATTTCCTGAATTAAGATATATATTGTTTTATATATGAACATATTTAATTTAAAAATGAAATTCGTTCGAATATTTTAATTTTAATGAATACCGTTCATGCTACCATAATAACTACTGTGGTGTTATCGGCTTATTCTTACAGGTCATTGGGATCCCTGATGATAGGTTAGGTGATGATGTCTGCCTCTTTGTTGAGTAAGTTGGACTCGAATTTAAAATTTGTATATAAATATATAAAATAATATATGATTAGTTTCAGCTGTTTGTTGACTCTAAGAACAAATTTAAAATATGTATATAAATAGTTTAAGCTGTTTGAACCTGTCACCTTCCTATCCTGTACCTATCAGTTAGATCCAAATCTGATCTAATTAACTTCATTGAATAAATTAAAGAAATAATTTTGTGTGTCATTTTATTCATTGAGAAATTCTAAAGTATCGGTGTAACTTACACTAATTCCATGTTCTATTCTTGCGCAACTTTAGTTTCTGTAAAATAAATTTAAAACATAAACTGGATATCAAAATATTTACATCTGTGTAACAGGTTAAAACATGAAGCTACACTAACGGAGGATGAGTTAGAGTCGTACTTTCAATCAAAGGTAATGACACCGATATGATGGTTCAACTTTACTAGCCTTATTTTCGTAAAACTCATAAAATTAAACACATACACTGTATATGTATATGCCATAGTCTTACGTAAACAGCTGTTATCTTTCGATATTTTTTATACGGTTCATTTTCATAAGATTATTACTCAATGTAAGTTTAATATTTTTTTTTCAATATATATGTGGCTTTTTGAAGACGTCATTACAGTATCGTGTCTCTTTTAACATACCTCAAGATGTCGATTGCAACTGAAATATATATAGATTAATGTATATGGATATGTTGATATTTATATCTCTGTTTCCCTTGTCACATTTGTATCAGCTGATGTTTCTACAGTGTCCACTCTACTACTTTGTGTTAGAAAAGCTACCCCGAATCGGTGCCCGTAATAAGGTAACCAGCCTAATTTCGATTTACTAGTATTTATTCATGTTTAATTACTTTCCTTTGATCATAACGATTATAGACTGACATGAGAATTTAAGGTCAAGTTCTTTTGATATTAAAACATAATTTATTATCCCAATAAACTAAAGTACACCGCCTGATCCTATATCTTAGTCTACTATCGATAAATGCTTATTTGTTGATGAATACTGTAAGCCGGACATAAAACGCAAAGAAATCTGTTCTGTGTCTATTTTTATATATTTACCATTGTATGGCACTGCCACTATATAACCCTACCAATTCAGTTGCGAGTTCACCAGCCTATGAACTGCCAACAGGAAGTGATATCTGCTACTGGTAAGCGCGGGAAATTTGAATTTGAAAATTTCAAAACAAAAATCGCATGACAAATAAAAAAATCGCAGATGGTAAATATAAGAATTGAACGGCTTTCAGTTGGCATTCATAGTCAATATGAATACCAACTGGACAGAGGCAAATTCAACATGAAGCGCTAGCGCGCTTCATGGAATTTGCCTCTGTCCAGTTGGCATTCATATTGACTATGAATGCCATCTGAAAGCCGTTCAATGCTTAAATGAACACGGTACGTGCGATAACAATAGAATTATACTAGTATACTATAGTACACCACGCAATTATCGCAATAGTCTAAACATTCTTGTTTTGTTTTTCGTTATTGTTTTTGTTTTTTGTTTCCTTGTTCTTTTTTGTACGGAGTTTAATGTCCACGCAAATCAGATAGAAAGGAAACCCAATGAGAGGTAGCAAACACCTGAGTGGAATTCACTTCTGACAGGGATCAAAGTTGACCGGTTTTCGTTTATTTTACCATTAATTAGTTAGTTAATCTTTTTTTTTGATTATTTTTTTTAATTTGATGCATAATATGTTTATGTTAGACTAATTACTACTTTGCGTTTGATTGTAGGTTCATATAGCAGAACTCAAGCAAATAGCTACTGAGCGGATCGCAACTGATAACAAGGAAGAACAGTGGAACAGATGAAGGCCTACTGATTGTGGACAACAAATTATTGGTCTACAAGGCGTCTTCAGACGATACAATATACACCCGATGTGTGGTATCCAGTATCTAGGAGTGCTTTTTGGGACTCTAATAATTGAGTCCTTGACTCGTGCTTTTTCATGTTGGAACTTGCTGTGAGTTTGAGTGCCCACTATATCTCTTAGTATAGGGGCTCATCAAATGTATAGAACTTGATTAGCCTAAAAATCCTACAACGATTACTAAATGAAGAATCATTGGAGTCCGGAGTTGCAAAGGCAACATCTGGCTGTGTACTTCCCATACAGATACATAAATATGACATGTTTTTTATTGATAATGTGTTAACGTTGACCAAATACCGAACATTCGAGACCGCACCATCCAACTTTGACTTTTTTATTTAAACGGGATAAGTAAGATATGTCTGCATTCGTACGTGTATGTATCATTATTTTTGTACATGTAAATTAAAAAACAAAAATGCAACGTTCCTCGTTTTATTTATGTTTCTAGTCTATGACGTTTTACCATTACCAGACAATGGCCCTGTCTGGCCTTCACCAGGGGGTCTTGACCAATTAAGGTCAATGTCAGATGCTGTGTAAATCAGAATATGACTAAGTTGATTCTGTCGCATTGCTGCTGTAAAACGTCATTTATTTCATCAGCAGTTGTGCCTGTCCATGGGTGAGTAAGTGACCCTGTTTGGCCTACACCAGGGTGCCTTGACCAAGGTCAATGTCAGCTGCTGGGTAAATCATCTCGCGGCGCATCTGAGAAAGGACACAACTCTCGAGGAAAAAAAGATAGCCAGGTCACTATGCTAGGATGACAGAACAGGGTGTCCATGGGTCATGTATTAGAGCTTATCTGGAAAGGAAACACACGGGCAGTGTACGGTGGTACCTGAACGCGGACGAGGGGACATTATACCCTCCATTGTATGAAGACTTCTCAAACATCATCTCTTTTTGTGACCTATGAACAAGTTTTTACTATAGTTTAGCTTCTGTGTGTGTATTAAACTTGCCATGAATTATCCTCTGACCATGTGTTGTTACTTTATTTTTCGTTACTGTCAAGAAAGCCAGAATGATATATAGATCAGACATTCATGTTGTTAAATGGAGAGAAAAAACAGGACAGCGTATTGCACAATATGTACTGAAAGGGGAAAGAAACGCGATTAGATTTCGAGAAATAAAGAAGTTGTAATAAGATGTAATAATGGTGCAATTAAATTTCAGGTAGATCTGACCTCTCCTCGATAAAACAATCATAGGCCGAACTCTGTAGTCAAAGTCGATTAGTTAACGTTGGCGCTGGGTGAGGAATGAAGCGTATCCCACAGGGTCAATACCCTGACCAATTAAATGCACAAAAGTGTCCTTGCAACCACTGCAGTTCATGGGGGTATACACGACACAGATGGGCCAAAAACGTTATTTATTTTGAAAGGGGTAGCTTTGGATCAATCAGAAATTTGACTTTCAATTACACCATAATTACATTCTATGACATCTTTTGATTTCCCGTAGTATATAATCCGTGCAATTTCTAAATGCGTTTCATTTTCCTTTCGGTATATTAAAGATGTTACAGTGCCGATAGCCTATACACGGTCACAAAACTGTATAAAAATTGGCCGACTTTTACTTTTACACCGACTTATACCGAGGCACCTCGGCCCGGCTGACATTGTGCAGGGCCGAGGTTTCCAATTACCTATAAAAAAAATTCTAATTAAAACCAAGAAATGAAAAAGAATAAAATAGTGCTGTCATTCTTGCTGCAAAATTGAATTACTCGAGTATTGAAACAGACAAAATAAAATACTCCAAGAACCAGAGTCAGACGGAGACCAAGATAATTCGATTTTGTTAACTGTTAAAATGATCAAAACATATGTACGTCTGTAGCATGAATTAATTATTTTTTAACCTACTATACAAATGAATGTACTGTACACAATATACATGTACCTGCTTATAATCCAACGACTGGATCAGTAGGCCTATTGTACAGGCACATTGGGTCTGTGACGCAGGGACTATACTAAGTAAGCTTACTATTATTGTATAATATTTAAAGACCGTTATTGTTCACTGTTGTCTTCCGAAATCGCTTGTACATATATGTATGTAATATTAGAACCGGATACCCCATATTGTTTACTTGTATGTACTCGATACACGAAAACATATATATACCTATACACAACTACTTTTCGTATCCCGCGAAAAAGTCAACGCGACTGTTGGTAGAGGTGGAACACGATAGCATTTTTCGGGATGCAATTTTAAAGACAAAATTAGAAGTTAAAACTTTGGAGGGTTGTTATTACATACAGTATTTAAATTTTGGTATTGTATAAAAATATACCCTAGTCTTTTCTTTTCTTGTTTTAAATCAATCATAATCACTGTTTGTCGGCGCTGTAGCATCTGATATAATTGTAAAACTCGGGTGTTCATAGTGAGACGACCTTTAAGACATTTAGAAATATCCTGTTTGTATGGCTGTTATATAGATAGAGTTTTAATTCCTCTTGTGCAATATATATAAGAACCGCAGCCAATTTTATTTTGAGTTAATATAAGATCAAATTTTATCAACATTTAGATATACCTGGTAAAGTCAGGATGACAGATATAAGGCAGTCAATTTACACAGGGCTATATATGTAACAACTACAGGTATCTAACACAGATTATATATTGGATGTATTGACAGACGAGGCTAGGACCTGTGCCTGTATAGGGGGAAGTGTGGTCACACCTGACTGGACGTAGTGCACTACTAGTTTACCTGTAGCTTAAATGTAGTGCACTACTAGTTTAAATGTAGTGCACTAGGAGTGCACTAGGGTGTACAGGTTAGCTTACACTCAACTGTAAATTCATGATTCATGAAAAATATATTATTATTTTATAACTGCGCAGGGCATGAATATATTTAATTTGATATGCATGTTTTTATCAGTTAGCTTAACATATCTCTCCTAAATAGATAAACAAAGTACACTGCAATATACGTCATTTCAATGAGCTCTCGTGTTGGTTCACGAGCTAGCGATGATGATTTTTCTTTGCAATCCGGAATATTTGTCGGGTTCTTTAATTTACAATGACCTCAGCGTTCAAGCGTGTCAAAGGTGAGGATTTTCTGACTCTGCGCTGCCAGCTCGTTGACTGTAAACATACGTGGACCCTAGATGCATTGTTTACCTTAACACTCCAATAATCGATTAGTTCTATCTACCTGTTTTGGAGGAAGGCTGCGTCAGCGAGATGGGAGAAGGTACGCTTTTTAATATCATCCTAGTCCTCGTATTTGTCTATATGTAGTCCGCTGTGATCTCTATATTATTTCACCTGATGGCATTTGACCCACAACATCCAGTCAGTGATTTTAATTGAAGTTTAAAATCGTGACATGTACTTCATTGTCAAAGATGACCCACTTTCAGTCAGGAGTACGATAGAACTTTGACAGGTGAATTCTTCTTTGTTGGTGGTTTAAAGTTCCATCGTATTAAGTGTTGTTAGTTATAAGGATTATGCAGGTAATATGTTTGTAATTATTGTACTATTATGTACATATCAGATCAGCTAATGTCGATGAATTTAAATGTCGTCATTATACATACACTGTTCTATTTATAGACCACTGCATTATGAAATACATTGATGTTTTTAAATATGTTGAAATAATCTGGGTACGTTCACACAGACAGGTTAGTATTTGTCACTTTCATTCAATCTATTGTTACTTAATTTATGTTGAATTTAATTTTTTTATTCATCAAGGCATAATACAGTTGTACATGTACACTGTATATGCGTTAACATTTATTTAATAATTTACAATTAATTAATCTACAGAATACATGTTGTCATCACACATGCTATACATATATGCTGTACCTGTACGCTCGTATGTTTTCAACTATAGTCTGGGATGATGTCAACATGATCTATCTAAAGCTTATATACATATATATGTATATAATTTATTGTGTCAACTCACATTTATGATTTGAAATACATTTATGTACATCATTTTGTAAAAATATTTATGTATGATGTATATCATCTTCATTTCATGAAAACAGAAATATTGTTGGGTCTAATTTAGTGAAATATCAAATTGAATTAAATTGATGCGATTGTATTTTATGTTTAGAATATTTTAATTTCCCCTGACATTAGTGATTTCAGATCTCAACTATTATAATCCTTTGGTTCAAACTTTATCTTGGAAAAATCTAACAATATCTTTAGTCGATGGGACAATTACATGTACATACATTTTCCTTTCTTATTTTAAGTCTCTATGAATTTTATATTTAATTATCTAATCTTTTGAAAATATTAAGATTCAAGTTATGCATCAATTAGACTTTGAGCAACGTTAACTTTTAACCCTTGCCTTAGTGCTTATACATGTATATATAGGTTACATACACGATTGAAAATCGATCAATTTCATAGAACATGTGTGATCAATGAAACAAGTCTACAGTGTACATATGTATACCACTTTCATGCTGAATATAAACTGAATATTTGGTCAACATACAAGTTTTCTCAAACTGATGATCAGTCTACCAAGAAAACAGCTTAATTATTTCATTTTTTTGGATGACACATGTGTACATTTTACTGTTGAATAGACTGTGTAACTTAACCACTCAATAAAGGTTAACGTGATTCTTGTTATATTTTTTGATCGTACAAATTCTTAAATTTTCTTGATTTCATTCTTAGTATATGTCCCTAAAAAAGGACAACATTTCACATTATGTCCCAGAGAATTTCCTTCATATCATATTAATACACTGGTTGAGGTTTGTATTACTCGGTACATTTGTGTATCTATAAATAATCCTTTTTATCCGATATACATGTATATACACAATATTCACATTCCAATAGCCTTTACATGCATACAGTGTTTACATGTATATATATACACATCTACAACTAATATTTAGTCATGCCATGTGTACATGTGCTTATAAAATCTTCTAAACACTACAACTCAATCTATGATATATCACAAGCTGGAAACTAAATGTTTGTAACCATCATTAAAACATAAATACCTGGTACAATGCCCCAGTCAAGAGAGTATCCTTTTAACACTTATACTACATGTAGTTCCAAATTTCAATGGCTGCAATTTAGATTTAACCACAGAGTTTTGACTATACAAACTTTTTTATTCAAAATTAAAAAAAAAAATCACAATAACTGATGTACATTTTGTAATTCTCATCCTGAAACAAGTATACATCTTTTATAGGATTGTGAGTATACAATGTATATCAAATTTGATAGAATAATTAAGGATCATTATTAGGTACTACTGAAAACCTGAGTCTTAGATTCGATAAACAGGAATTCATCTTTGGCAAGCAAATTAATAAACTTACTAACCTTATATGAACAGTCCAAAAAATCATTTTGATTTTGAGTTAAAAGTGCACAAAATGTTAATATCCAAAAGTAACATTAAAAACAAAATACATATTGACACACAAATACAGCAGGGGCTACAAATCTAAAATGAGAATACAAATGTACAACATCTCTGATCTAGATTTATTGTATTGTATCCTTTCTGTTTTCAGTTGTTTTTGTATATACTATTTTGTTTGTTTATTCCTTTTTCTCTCTTTTGTTTGCTTATACTCTTATTCCACTGACATAATGCCTTTTGAGCAAAGTTTAATTTTAACTACATTATTTATTTGGGTGGAGTGAAAATGTAACTGTGGATGTATAAAGTGTGAATATTTGTGTTTACTCGTGTATTTTGTATATGTCATGTTTTGTAAACAAAATTTGAAAATGAATAAAAAATAAATTAAAAATAAAAAGATAGTAAATATAATTTCCCTGTGAAGACAGTAAATATAGTGTCCATGTATAGTCAGTAAATATAATGTCCCAGTAAAGTCAGTGAATATAATGTTCATGTAAAGTCAGTAAATATAATGTCTATGTAAAGTCAGTAAATATAATGTCCCAGTAAAGTCAGTCAATATAATGTCTCGGTGAAGTCAGTAAATATAATGTCCCGGTAAAGTCAGTAAATATAATGTCCATGTAAAGTCAGTAAATATAATGTCCCAGTCAAGTCAGTAAATATATTGTCCCTGTAAAGTCAGTAAATATAATGTCCCGGTAAAGTCAGTAAATATAATGTCCCTGTAAAGTCAGTAAATATAATGTCCCTGTAAAGTCAGTAAATATAATGTCCCTGTAAAGTCAGTAAATATAATGTCCATATAAAGTCAGTAAATATAATGTCCCAGTCTAGTCAGTAAATATAATGTCCCAGTCTAGTCAGTAAATATAATGTCCATATAAAGTCAGTAAATATAATGTCCCTGTAAAGACAGTAAATATAATGTCCATATCAAGTCAGTAAATATAATGTCCCTGTAAAGACAGTAAATATAATGTCCATATAAAGTCAGTAAATATAATGTCCCTGTAAAGACAGTAAATGTATTGTCCCTGTCAAGACAGTAAATATAATGTCCCAGTCAAGTCAGTAAATATAATGTCCCTGTAAAGTCAGTAAATATAATGTCCAAGTAAAGTCAGTAAATATAATGTCCCTGTAAAGTCAGTAAATATAATGTCCAAGTAAACTCAGTAAATGTAATGTCCCAGTAAAGTCAGTAAATATAATGTCCCGGTAAAGTCAGTAAATATAATGTCCCTATCAAGACAGTAAATATAATATCCCTGTAAAGACAGTAAATATAATGTCCCAGTAAAGTCTGTTAATATAATGTCCCGGTAAAGTCAGTAAATATAATGTCCCAGTCAAGTCACTAAATATAATGTCCCTGTAAAGTCAGTAAATATAATGTCCCTATCAAGTCAGTAAATATAATGTCCCTGTAAAGACAGTAAATATTATGTCCATATAAAGTCAGTAAATATAATGTCCCTGTAAAGACAGTAAATGTAATGTCCATGTCAAGACAGTAAATATAATGTCCCTGTAAAGTCAGTCAATATAATGTCCCTGTAAAGACAGTAAATATAATGTCCCTATCAAGTCTGTAAATATAATGTCCCTGTTAAGACAGTAAATATAATGTCCCTGTAAAGACAGTAAATATAATGTCCCTATCAAGTCAGTAAATATAATGTCCCTGTAAAGACAGTAAATATAATGTCCCTGTAAAGTCATTAAATATAATGTCCCAGTAAAGTCAGTAAATATAATGTCCCAGTAAAGTCAGTAAATATAGTGTCCCAGTAAAGTCAGTAAATATAATGTCCCTGTAAAGACAGTAAATATAATGTCGCTATCAAGTCAGTAAATATAATGTCCCTGTAAAGTCAGTAAATATAATGTCCCTGTAAAGTAAGTAAATATAATGTCCCTGTAAAGTCAGTAAATATAATGTCCCTGTAAAGTCAGTAAATATAATGTCCCAGTAAAGTCAGTAAATATAATGTCCCTGTAAAGTCAGTAAATATAATGTCCGTGTAAAGTCAGTGAATATAATGTCCCACTAAAGTCAGTAAATATAGTGTCCCAGTAAAGATAATGTCCCTGTCAAGACAGTAAATATAATGTCCCAGTAAAGTCAGTAAATATAATGTCCCAGTAAAGTCAGTAAATATAATGTCCCAGTAAAGTCAGTAAATATAATGTCCCAGTAAAGTCAGTAAATATAATGTCCCTATCAAGTCAGTAAATATAATGTCCCAGTTAAGTCAGTAAATATAATGTCCCTGTAAAGTCAGTTAATATAATGTCCCTGTAAAGTCAGTAAATATAATGTCCCTATCAAGTCAGTAAATATAATGTCCCAGTTAAGTCAGTAAATATAATGTCCCAGTAAAGTCAGTAAATATAATGTCCCAGTAAAGTCAGTAAATATAATGTCCCTATCAAGTCAGTAAATATAATGTCCCAGTTAAGTCAGTAAATATAATGTCCCTGTAAAGTCAGTTAATATAATGTCCCTGTAAAGTCAGTATATATAATGTCCCTGTAAAGTCAGTAAATATAATGTCCCAGTAAAGTCAGTAAACATAATGTCCCAGTAAAGTCAGTAAATATAATGTCCCTATCAAGTCAGTAGATATAATGTCCATGTAAAGTCAGTAAATATAATGTCCCAGTAAAGTCAATAAATAAAATGTCCCTGTAAAATCAGTAAATATAATGTCCCAGTAAAGTCAGTAAATATAATGTCCCTATAAAGTCAGTAAATATAATGTCCATGTAAAGACAGTAAATATAATGTCCCGGTAAAGACAGTAAATATAATGTCCCAGCAAAGTCAGTAAATATAATGTCCCAGTAAAGCCAGTAAATATAATGTCCCTGAAAAGACAGTAAAAATAATGTCACTGTAAAGTCAGTAAATATAATGTCCCTGTAAAGTCAGTAAATATAATGTCCCAGTAAAGTCAGTAAATATAATGTCCCTGTAAAGTCAGTAAATGTAATGTCCCAGTAAAGTCAGTGAATATAATGTCCCAGTAAACTCAGTGAATATAATGTCCCTATCAAGTCAGTAAATATAATGTCGATATGAAGTCAGTAAATATAATGTCACAGTAAAGTCAGTAAATATAATGTTCCAGTAAAGACAGTAAATATAATGTCACAGTAAAGTCAGTAAATATAATGTTCCAGTAAAGTCAGTAAATATAATGTCCCTGTAAAGTCAGTAAATATAATGTCCCTGTAAAGTCAGTAAATATAATGTCCCTGTAAAGTCAGTAAATATAATGTTCCTGTAAAGTCAGTAAATATAATATCTGTGTAAAGTCGGTAAATATAATGTCCCAGTAAAGTCAGTAAATATAATGTCAAAGTAAAGTCAGTAAATATAATGTCATTATAAAGTCAGTAAATATAATGTCCCAGTAAAGTCAGTGAATATAATGTCCCTGTAAAGTCAGTGAATATAATGTCCCTGTAAAGTCAGTAAATATAATGTCCCTGTAAAGTCAGTAAATATAATGTCCGTGTAAAGACAGTGAATATAATGTCCCCGTAAAGTCAGTAAATATAATGTCCCTGTGAAGTCAGTAAATATAATGTCCCAATAAAGTCAGTAAATATAATGTCCCGGTAAAGTCAGTAAATATAATGTCCCAGTAAAGCCAGTAAATATAATGTCCCAGTAAAGTCAGTAAATGTAATGTCCCTATCAAGTCAGTAAATATAATGTCCCGGTAAAGTCAGTGAATATAATGTCCCTGTAAAGTCAGTAAATATAATGTCAAAGTAAAGTCAGTGAATATAATGTCTTAGGAATGGGAGTAAATATAGTGTCCCTATCAAGTCAGTAAATATAATGTCGCTGTAAAGTCAGTAAATATAATGTCCCAGTAAAGTCAGTAAATATAATGTCCAAGTAAAGACAGTAAATATAATGTCCCTGTCAAGTCAGTGAATATAGTGTCCCTGTAAAGTCAGTAAATATAATGTCCCAGTTAAGTCAGTAAATATAATGTCCCAGCAAAGTCAGTAAATATAAAGTCCCTGTAAAATCAGTAAATATAATGTCCCAGTAAAGTCAGTAAATATAATGTCCCTGTAAAGTCAGTTAATATAATGTCCCTATCAAGTCATTAAATATAATGTCCCTAAAAAGACAGTAAATATAATGTCGCTATCAAGTCAGTAAATATAATGTCCCTAAAAAGACAGTAAATATAATGTCCCTATAAAGTCAGTAAATATAATGTCCCAGTAAAGTCAGTAAATATAATGTCCCTGTAAAGTCAGTAAATATAATGTCCCTATAAAGTCAGTAAATATAATGTCCCTAAAAAGACAGTAAATATAATGTCGCTATCAAGTCAGTAAATATAATGTCCCTAAAAAGACAGTAAATATAATGTCGCTATCAAGTCAGTAAATGTAATGTCCGTAAAAAGACAGTAAATATAACGTCCCTATCAAGTCAGTAAATATAATGTCCCAGTAAAGTCAGTGAATATAATGTCCCAGTAAAGTCAGTAAATATAATGTCCCAGTAAAGTCAGTGAATATAATGTCCTTGTAAAGTCAGTAAATATAATGTCCCTGTAAAGTCATTAAATATAATGTCCCAGTTAAGTCAGTAAATATAATGTCCCAGTAAAGTCAGTAAATATAATGTCCCTGTAAAGTCAGTAAATATAATGTCCCAGTTAAGTCAGTAAATATAATGTCCCAGTAAAGTCAGTAAATATAATGTCCCTGTAAAGTCAGTGAATATAATGTCCCAGTAAAGTCAGTAAATATAATGTCCCAGTAAAGTCAGTAAATATAATGTCCCAGTAAAGTCAGTAAATATAATGTCCCAGTAAAGTCAGTGAATATAATGTCCTTGTAAAGTCAGTAAATATAATGTCCCTATCAAGTCAGTGAATATAATGTCCCAGTAAAGTCAGTAAATATAATGTCCCTGTAAAGTCAGTAAATATAATGTCCCTGTGAAGACAGTAAATATAATGTCCCGGTTAAGTCAGTAAATATATTGTCCCTGTAAAGTCACTAAATATAATGTCCCTGTAAAGACAGTAAAAATAATGTCCATGTAAAGTCAGTAAATATAATGTCCCTGTAAAGTCACTTAATATAATGTCCCTGTAAAGTCAGTAAATATAATGTCCCAGTAAAGTCAGTAAATATAATGTCCCAGTAAAGTCAGTAAATATAAGGTCCCTGTAAAGTCAGTAAATATAGTGTCCCTGTAAAATCAGTAAATATAATGTCCCGGTAAAGTCAGTAAATATAATGTCCCTGTAAAGTCATTAAATATAATGTCCCAGTTAAGTCAGTCAATATAATGTCCCAGTAAAGTCAGTAAATATAATGTCCCAGTTAAGTCAGTCAATATAATGTCCCTGTAAAGTCAGTAAATATAGTGTCCCTGTAAAATCAGTAAATATAATGTCCCGGTAAAGTCAGTAAATATAATGTCCCAGTTAAGTCAGTCAATATAATGTCCCAGTAAAGTCAGTAAATATAATGTCCCAGTAAAGTCAGTAAATATAATGTCCCAGTAAAGTCAGTAAATATAATGTCCCTGTAAAGTCAGTAAATATAATGTCCCTGTAAAGACAGTAAATATAATGTCCCAGTAAAGTCAGTAAATATAATGTCCATATAAAGTCAGTAAATATAATGTCCTTGTAAAGTCAGTCAATATAATGTCCTTGTAAAGTTAGTCAATATAATGTCCCTGTAAAGTCAGTAAATATAATGTCCCTGTAAAGTCAGTAAATATAATGTCCCAGTAAAGACAGTAAATATAAGGTCCATGTAAAGTCAGTAAATATAATGTCCCAGTAAAGTCAGTAAATATAATGTCCCAATAAAGTCAGTAAATATAATGTCCCTGTAAAGTTAGTGAATATAATGTCCCAGTAAAGTCAGTAAATATAGTGTCCCTGTAAAGTCATTAAATATAATGTCCCAGTAAAGTCAGTAAATATAATGTCCCTGTAAAGTCAGTAAATATAATGTCCCTATCAAGTCAGTAAATATAATGTCCCTATAAAGACAGTAAATATAATATCACTGTAAAGACAGTAAATATAATGTCCCAGTAAAGTCAGTAAATATATTGTCCCTGTAAAGTCAGTAAATATAATGTCCCAGTAAACTCAGTAAATATAATGTCCCTATAAAGTCAGTAAATATAATGTCCATGTAAAGACAGTAAATATAGTGTCCCAGTAAAGTCAGTAAATATAATGTCCCAGTAAAGTCAGTAAATATAATGTCCCAGTAAAGTCAGTAAATATAATGTCCCTGTAAAGTCAGTAAATATAATGTCCCAGTAAAGTCAGTAAATATAATGTCCCAGCAAAGACAGTAAATATAATGTCCCTGTAAAGTCAGTAAATATAATGTCCCTATAAAGTCAGTAAATATAATGTCCCTATAAAGTCAGTAAATATAATGTCCCGTTTAAGTCATTAAATATAATGTCATTATAAAGTCAGTAAACATAATGTATTGTTCTAATAATGTCTATTTTAATTTTTTTTTCTCTGACTAAAATTTATTTTGCTGAAGTTGGTACTTCTTAATCTGTATGTGACATGCCTCTTTTGAAATATATTTAAAAAGTTTTTATTGCAAGTATTTAGCGATGACTGCATGTGGTGAACTTTGCAATCATGTTTGCCTCTTCTATTTGCAGGGCATGACTTATCCTGTACCGAATAGAGACAACATAATCACTTGACAAAACAAAAGTACAGTATGTTGAATACCAAAGTACCGCATTTTGCCTTAAAAGAAAAGGCTAAACTTTTTAAACGGTTGATGTTGGCTTTCCTGTTCGTCTACCTCCTGGAAGGTCTGGCGTCTCTGAGCATTGGGATATGGCTAATTGTGCGACTTCGTGTGGTGATAGACTGTTTCGTTAACTATCAGATCCATGTCGCGAGTGTCTTGGTCCTGGTCTCTGGAGTGCTTAACATTTGTGTATGTTCATTAGGGGCGCTGTCCTCCTCCAAAGCGAAGAACACACCTACTCTACGACCATTTGCCATCTTTTTTGTGCTCCTGATAGCACTGGAGTTGTCTGCCGCCATTGTGTCAACGGTTGATAAACATAAACTCGATGACAAGACTTTCCGTAATAGTATGACTTCGACTCATTGGCTTATCAGCAACGAAAAGGAGGAAGACGATCAGAAAGAACGACTGGAATGCTGGACAGAAATGCAGAAAGAGTTCAGATGTTGCGGGATAGACGGTTATCGTGATTGGATAAGCGACTCGTCAGATACATATAATTTCTCAGAAACAATATCAACGACAGCATTAGATAGCTGTAAGTGCGAGTCGGATTGGCGACGTAAGGAACGGAAATGTATCGATGTCAATGTGACGCTTGCAACTGATGTAAGATCCTACAGTTTGTTTGTGAGTCCGTGCTATGACACTTTGTACAATGCTATCAACACCCACACGACATTGTTGAAATGGTACTGTCCAATTCTTGCTATCGTTCAAATTGTTTCATTCAGCTTTATTTTCGGGTTAATCTCAAAAATCCAGAAAGCCAATGCTATAGCAATTTACGGAGTAGATAACAAGAATAACACAACCGAGTCTGAACCTCCAAACTTCTCTGTCACGGATGATAGACGCAACAGTACCTAAACACGTGATACTCATGCCTGTCTGAACCTCCAATCATCTTCTCTGTCACGGATGATAGACGGAACAGTACCTAAACACGTGGTACCAATGCCTCTCTGAACCTCCAATCATCTTCTCTGTCACGAATGATAGACTGAACAGTACCTAAACACGTGATACCAATGTCTGTCTGAACCTCCAATCATCTTCTCTGTCACGGATGATAGACGGAACAGTACCTAAACACGTGATACCAATGCCTGTCTGAACATCCAATCATCTTCTCTGTCACGGATGATAGACGGAACAGTACCTAAACACGTGATACCAATGCCTGTCTGAACATCCAATCATCTTCTCTGTCACGGATGATAGACGGAACAGTACCTAAACACGTGATACCCATACCTGTCTGAATTGACTACATTCTCGCTGAATTCGACGGACGCTGTGTTAAACATAGCGTGACTGCTATTTAAGTGTTTTGTGTGTATATGTAGACATGTTGACGAGGACTTTAGCTCTCGATATGCATGTACATGTATATATAGTGGCATCAACATTCAAACGACCTAACATCAATACTGTAGTAATGTCCAGGTCCTGTTATATTACAAACTCGTTCATCAACGATTTCTTTGGGTTCATCACAAAAAAAATGTGTATCCAGGGCAATAACAGTTTATGAGAAAGCAGCCGAGACTGAGTCTCGAACAGGTCTGTTTTAATTGGGAACCTGAAATGCCCAAGGTTATCATATACAGCCTTTATACGTGGGAACTACCAACGATTCGGTGACTAAATTGACCAAATAGAGCACGTTTGGTCAAAATATGGCAGTTTTTGCATGTTTTAATATTTCTATTAACGGACACAGCCTTATACCAAGGTAGATACGTACATGGTTACCCATTCTATACGTACCGGACTGAGCTACGCGGTTAGTCCAAGTTGTCGTAAAGCGTTCTTGTGTGTTCTGTATGTTGCGAACATTAACACCCGGTGTAGTACTTAAGACAGATAATCGTAACTCCGTCCAATATTTAAAACAATACAAATTGCTGTGGTATAATTTGCAAATATACCATGTTGTAAATCCGTCCGACGTTAAACAAACTGATATACTGTTACGGCCACAGAGAAAGTGTTGTAACCTAAGTGGAGCCAGCATTACAGTTAAACATCTTTCTTTATTTTACGATATATACTCTAAACCTAGAACACTTGAGAGCATCATTTTAAAATTCAGTCTTTATTTTTTTGTATCTAAACCAAATCAGTAGTATGGAACACTACGCATAGTCTACACATGTATCCTTATTTCAGGATCAATGAAACTCCTTCGCTTGAGTATTTTTGTTTTGCTTTGTTTTAACTAACAAAATGAGACGTTCGTATAATGATGTGGTGTAAGAGTCGTACATGATACGATGTTTTGTGCTATCTAGAAAAAATAGGACCAACCCGCACAATCGAACTCTAGATGTAGCGCTGAAAACTGTTTCACTTGGAGTGTGTTCCGTGTTTAGTGCTTTACCTGTGTGCATCAACATTAATTTATTTCCGTTGTAGGCTACTGCTGAGAGTAGGAACATGTGAAATGTAAGGGCGGCAAAGGAACCACTGTGCGTACCCCTAAACTGTCAGATTAATATTAACACCCCCCCCCCCCCCCCCCAAATGTAGATCTCATCGAGTTATTAGAGACGTAATTGAAAAAGAATAAGAGTGTTTTGTGTTTTGCTAATGTTTGAGAAATGATAAATACACGTTGTTCCTCTGACCGCCACTGGTGATAATTAAAAATTCTTACATTTTACTTTTGACAATAAGGGGGGGGGGGGGGTATCAAGACTGCTGTCATAGCAGCCAAATATAGGTACGGTATTGTAAACGTGTCTCCACGCAGGACATATCTTTCTTTAAAATTGTTAATATAAAAATATCCGACATTATAATATTCATTGTATGTACTAGTGGTCGATATTGTACTGGTCGTGCAGAATAAAGGCCATATATTGCGGCCATATTACAAACTATTGATTTTAAAAGTCTAGCCGGAGTCGAGTAAAACCTATGTCAATGTATTTTATTTTACACGAACAAAGAGGTATCGGTACATGTTAAAAGTAAATAACAACGAAATCGATAATTCTGTTCCATTAACTGTGCACAACAGACTTGGCACGAACCAGGGTATTATATATACAAAGCGAGGAACACAAAGCCAGGTCCTGAGCATGTTTGACGCCAATATTTGTGAATTTGATTGTCGGATAATACTCGTTTACTACATTAGTACCGCAAAATATGTAATACATGCCTTCAGAATGAACAATGCTCAGCTAGTTATTCCGTATGGACCAATCCTTGATTTGTTGACTCTAAATAAACACTAATGTTAGATTTTATTTATTTTAAGAGCTTATCTTTCAGTAGCCGTTCAACCCCCGAGCGATGCTCTTTATCGTTAACATTATACCTACGTAGAATGTGAATATATTGAATGGAGTTACTTCCCTTCCTTATGCAGAGATCCTACCAGGCATCATGTCGTGTCCTTACTACGAACTAGCCGGTTTATAATGAGTCGATTTGTTCACACTTTTCAATCATTAGTTACTTTTGTTTGGGTGTTTACTAAAAAATCCGTACTGCATATCATTTCAAAATATTTAGCAATCGAAGGGAAAATGTGTATTCAATTTTAATTTATGCCCCTTTATCTAGAGTCAATGCTATCTTTTTTAAATTGAAATATGTTAGATAATTTAAACATTGTTTTAATTAAAGTGGTGTTTGTTACTGAATTGATTAAATAAAAATGGATTCCTATGTACAAATATGATATTGATTTTTATGATTTATTTTTTTATAAATATGCTGTATTATCTTGACTTTATCCTTGTTTATAATAACACATTCTTTAGATTGTAGTGAGAATGATGTTTATGTTATCCGCAGAAGATTGTTTGAACTAGTTTGAAAAGTGAAGTAATCTAGGTGCAAAGTTTTTAGGGATCCGATGCTCAATCCGTGAACTTGGAGTCATTCGGACTTCACAGGAATCCTTGAAGCGTGCCTTTAAAGTCAACATAATCACACACAGGATTAATTATGGATCATTTTGACCTCCAGATCCGCAAACATTACGGCAAAGGCATGTCCGAACCACAGGGGCATGTATAGTCTTATAATTAAAAAAAAAAAATAGCTAGAAATACCTATATAACACTAAATATAAGACTAGACGTGCCCCTGTATCCGGACTGTGAATTTTGCGGTAGTTGTCATAACCGCGCAATGCACCATCGCAACACTGATGTTATTTTCGTCATTGTTTGTAGCCAGGTGTTTTGAGGCAGGGTCTCCTTGTAATAGTTGGTGACTACCTCAATGAAAACATATGGGAGGTCCATCGCATATCATCCAGAGCATTTAGAGTAAAGATGGATACAAGTAGCACAGACCAGTCCGTTTCTCAGCTTCTCGAGAAACACAAACCGACACGCGTAGGGAGCAGCCAACCACGCACCCCGGATCTTGGCTGAAATTTTTAATCAATGAAAAAAAAAAAGAAAAAAAAAGAGGAGAATTGAGGGTTTTTGTCTTAAATTGAGAATTATTGATGACACAAGGGCCTGGTTGTTGACACCATGGGTATCTGAAGATGGCATTACGTGGAACGTTTTTTTTTTTTGAAACTGCTGTTCTAAACGGAAAGCTTTTATTAAATGGTTATTTCAACCAAGTTGAAAAGTGAGGTTCGTGGAAAATTGAACCGACTAGAATGAATAAAACATTATATATACTATACTAGCAGAAAAAAGAAACGCAAGTTCATTTCCGATAGTTATCATTTTACACGATTCTTTGATGATGTGTTCATTCATGGTGTGGGTATCTCGATTATTTCATCATTACTGGATATATTTTGATGATATTTGTTGTCCTATTGAATACCGTTCAAACAAAGGTACCCTACGCCGAATCATCTTCCCTGAATCTGTCATTTTCCGTTACGCATTCGTCAGAATATCGCTCACAAGGACGTCGATAGACACATTGTCGTCCATCTGACCTGTAAAGCGAGACACTCAGCCAACACGCGAAACCGATTTAGTGCATGTGCAAGCAGCCACTGCCTTCGACGTTGGCGTCGTAACTGCGTAAGTTGCGGACCAACATAGGGACGTCGTGGTCTTAAATGAAAATCCTGCAACCGATCCCTAATCCTCCTTGGACAGAATGGACGACCTTGAGTGCGGACAACTTGACGTTCCGTCTCCGTCGCTGTCTGAGTTTGGGAATGGAGGTGCGAGTCACGTATGCCTCTATCTTGGCGTCGCGACGTAATGCACGGACGTCCGCTCCTTTAACGGTTATCAAATCTCCTTATGACTCCGAGACGCACATCTAAACGGGGTTTTGTTGTCACATATACACCGTAATGCTGGGCTATATGAAGTTATGAATACCCCTGCATTATCAGAGCAATAAACCTATGCACCCTATCGATTCACCCAATCGCAGCATTCCGCAGTACAATCGCTTCGAAAAGAAATGGTGTGTAACTTATCTGTACTGTTCAAATGTTCGATTTGTAATGATTTACCCACAGGTACTTGTGGACATGATTATGATGTTTTGAATTTAAATGTTACTCTATACTAATTAGTATTTATAAGGCCAAGGTACGATGTTTTTTTTTTTTAAATTAAGCATGCGATTGTAATACAATAATTTACTTGTCTATAATGTAACATTTAAATTAAAAATATCATAATCATGTCCACAAGTACCTGTGGATTTACCAACACATATGGTACAAGAGTACCCTGGATGAACGCTTTCTTAAAAGATCTGATGAAAGCATGCAGCGTCGAGCGGGGTCATGGTCGACGGGATTTCAACCAAACATTTTCATAGTGCTCGGATGTAGCTCGGTGTGAAATTTATTTTTTTCGCTCAGAGAAAACAATGTGCGAGAAACCTGTTCTTACAAATGCGCCTTTACGATAGTTTGAACAATTTAAAATTAGTGGAATTGGTCCTTACATTGACTGGTGTTTTGTATCACAAACCGTAATTTACTGTATTTATGAAAAACAACAACTTTGCAGCTATGGTGTTACCTAATCTATTTATACATAATATATACAGCACGCTGATTGCTGTAATATTTAATTGGAGTTGCCTCCCCTCTCCCCTGCAACACACCCTCTTCAATGTGAAGAAGGGTTTACGAAAAGTAAAAATAAATAAAAAAATAGCCTGAAATCCTACTAAAAAACCTAATTTTAAATCCTAACTACACGGAATTCATTTTAGAAAACACGAAAGTATAAAATAGAAGTACTATGAAGTGTTAATATAGCTCTTTATCTAAATCGAAAGTAGGAAAGATTCTGAGAATTCGAAGAGCAGTAAGCCTACTGGGAAATATCCCAGATGACAGGTCTACATGCAGGCAAGACCATCTAATGGTTTATAGATAGTCTAAAGATAGAAGTATGTAGTGTTATTTATAAATGTGTCTGGCGTACTGAGAACAACAGGATGTTATTCTGACTGGGAAGTCTATACATGTGGGTGAGTATGTAACATCGTCTGCTGTTTAACAATATTGTCAAGTATCGGACATTGTACCTGGTAGGTGTTTATTACAATATTGATATTGTTACGTGCCCGAACTGCAGACACGTGTGGTACATATTTTTTCCAACATTCACATATTTGTTCTCTTTTTAGGAGAAATTATCCAAATTTCGACCAGCACCTAATTTCGATCATTTATTTCTTTGCTTGTTTATCCCATGTTTATAATCATTACAAAACTATCCGTAGACATCCGGTTTGGTGCATTCGATACAGAAGCTCCGCTTTTTCTATTGTATAGGGAGAGTAGCGGTTATTTATACCTGTCGATTTCATTTGCTGCTATTAACGACCGCACAAATTATACACTCGACAATGCAAGGAATTGTTTAGTGATGATCAGCCTGTTCGGCAGTTTGTGTATATTGAACGGACTATCGAAAACATGCCGGAATGTTCGATAGCCTCTGATCTATCTTTGCTTTGCTACTTTTAAAACTTCCTTCCGGGATTTTGTCCGTTACAACAATCAAAAATTACACAAACTACCCCAATTTAGTCCAAGTACATCGTCCAGGACGTGAAGTGGCTGGCGATAGGCGCGGTCATTGTGGTTTGGTTTACACTCGGATAGCATCTATTCAACTTAAAGTTACAGCCATAAAGTTTTCGAGGGGAAGCAGATTCTGGCAAAATTTTGCCAAATATATTATAACTGGTTGGTTGAAAGTTCAACATGATATAACCCTAGCCGGCGAATTACCCTAGCGCACCCCAAATCTTCACCGGAGGTTACGGAGGCTGACGATATCCAACTTTAATGAGATTCAAATCTGATTTTGTGGTTGACCAGATTTGGATATATTTTATTCATACGTTTGTTGGAAGATCTTTCACTATTACATAAATATACACAAGCTATATTTATTATTTCAGATTTAATGGCATGGAAAACAAATGTGGATATTGCAACAAGAAAACTCTAAGTCTCCGGCGGTGTTCGGCATGTCAGGACGTGTACTACTGCTCCACCGTATGTCAGCGTGAAGATTGGAGAGGTCAGCACAAGGTCAAGTGTAAAGAGATTCAAAAATGGAATGAAACCGAAAGCGCAAAACAAACTCCTGACGACATCCCATTTGCTCCAACAAATGAAAATGGAACCGGAACTGTTTTATACCCATCCGAACCAGCACATGGGATTCCGCATGAACAGTTTATGGACTTTATGAGACAGGATAAAGATACTTTCCATTTTTTGCATGATAGAGTAACCGGCCGTTTTCATACTTTTAAGGCCGATACCAGAGAACACAGAAATGAGGACGACAAAGATGGTACTCGATACAAAACATGTTCCGTATGTGGTAAAACGAACGCTTCCGTAAAAACCTGTGGTCGGTGCAAGAAGGTAGATTATTGTTCCAAAGAGTGTCAAAAGAAAGATAGAAAATCACACAAACTTCAATGTAAAGAAACGAAAGAGGAGGTCTTTGATACTATAACAACAGATGGTTATCGCCGAGAAGCGAACGCATTCGCATCAGCGAAGTCAACGAGCACACACGATGACGCTTCTCATTTCTTCCATCCTATGCCAGGAGCACCAGACCTATCACGACGGTCCTTCGCTACACCAGGTGCGCTTCACAAAGCCAAGAGTCTGGCCTGGAAGGCCTTTCCTGGCTGTACTATCTTGGACTTTGTCCGGGAGATCCCACCCGAGCTGTTCGGGATGAGGCCACGTGGTACCTCCAGAGTTGCTGTTGGGTTTATATCGCGGTTTCATCAATATATGATGCGACACTGCATTTTCCTACAGGTAAGGTTGATGCGATATAGCTGTCTCGTTACATGAGTTTCTGCCCGCAGAATGCTAAGAAGTCGAAAATTTGCAAAATTGAGATGTTTTATTGACATGGTGAATTCTTTCCCTAAGAAGGTATTGATTTTGATCAAACTTATTAGGTCACGTGGTTTAACAAATCACCATAGAGACCATGCAAATGTTTTGAGAGGCGTAACGTCCGTCGGGGACAAACCATTAAGACATTACATTGAAATGTTTGATATCTCAATATCATACCAATGTACAAATATAGGTCACTAACTGCGAAATGTACATACATGTTTGTCATTTAATTAACATATATGATATATGATATAGATAATTACATATTGTTGTTATTATTCATGTTAACTTCGTTCCTGAGGCAGAAGTCGAGATTCTCTTTCAATGAATTTGATGGAAATAACAATCTGTAACATCTGATTCACTTTATAATGACGGGTTAAATATATATTAAATGTTAAAATCCAACTGATTAGCATTCATTGTATTAGTTTAGTGACTCGACGTTTGGTTTGGTTTATTTAGTTTAACGTCCTATTAACAGCTAAGGTCATTTAAGGACGGCCTCCCGTGCGTGCGACATGTATGTGTGTGGTGAGTGCGTATGTGTGTTTTGGGAGGCTGCGGTATGTTCGTGTTAAAGTCTCCTTGTGATAGGCCGGAACTTTTGCCGATTTAAAGTGCTACCTCACTGAAGCATACTGTCGAAGACACCCAGCAGCACACCCCACCCGGTCACATTATACTGACAACGGGAAAACCAGTCGTCCCACTCCATATATGCTGAGCGCTAAGCAGGAGTAGCAACTACCATTTTTAAAGACTCTGGTATGTCTCGGCTAGGGGACAGAACCCAAAGCCTTCCTCACAGGGGCAAACGCTCAACTAAAGGCCAAAAGTGAGGCAGTGACAAGGGAGACGTTAGGAAGAAGAAAGTTGTTAAGAAAGAAGAGAAAAGATAAGATCCCAAATTTAGTCGCCTCTTACGATCATGCAATGGGGGCAGCAGGTACAATTCTTACGCCCTACCTGCAGGGCAGTGACTCGACGTTTTGCCCGGTAATCAACAATATAGCCAAATATAACAACCAGTTCAGATAACTGAGGAAAAATAGGAAATAACTTGATTTGTCGAGAATGTAAACATAAATCTAGTATAACATTCTGAGAAAGTGATTCAACACGGATTTTATCTAGAAACGGAAGACGCTTTCCTCCCGGAACACCCTTATCCTTGTACCTTTCGGAATTCTTAGGTGTTTACATTATCGATAACATTTCTTTTCCTTTTACCTACCTTTGCATATTGTTCTCATTTAATAAACGCAAAACGTATTTCGTTACAGGACAAAGATGGCGATGAGGTATATGTAGGGTTTTACCTGGAGCGTGACGATCCTCGACCCTACTTCTGGTGGGAATGACGTAGTTCCGGGAAGATACATATGTATAGAAGATCCTTACATCCACCCGTTCATAGACGGCTCTGTTGGAATCCGAGTAGACGACCCTGCCGCCGTTCGGGTGTTCTCGGTTTAATTATGTTATTTTGAGCTAATCATTGTTGTACGTCTTGTAATACCTATAGGCATTATTACAGTGATTCTACTACCGTATAACTGTTTAATCAATCTTAAATGTGTATTGTTTATCTCTGTCCCTGGAATTGTTACTTTAGCTTCCATGCTAAATGAAATAAAGATAAATAATGTTTAATCTTTCTCCGAGTTTACGTATGTCTAAATCACGATACAGACATTATGTTATGGACGGGTATTTAAGATTCTTTAACTTTTGTTAGGCCATTAAAATGAATTAGAACCTCTCGGATATTTCTATTTACAAAAAAGAATGAATTTGACGTCACGTCATGGCATATAAATTACATTTTCCAGACGTAATACTGTATATATATATATATATTAATATATTATTAATTAATTGTCAAGTAGTAATAACGACAGTACAGACAAGTAAATTGTCGAATTTTCGAGGCAATCTGCCCCTTTATCAAGACACAGGTAAATTACATACGATCACATATATACATAGAACATGGAACAGTTACACAAATATGTAGGGTATAAATCAACAATAAATAACGTAAAGTTGTAAAAACGACCCCCCTCGGCCGATAATTAATTCGCCGAGGGCCTATTATGATCTATGAATATATTATTATATAAGATATGAATTAGATCAAGACCGCTTTGTTCACATTTTTTGTTTCTTAGATATCAACCAAGTACTTCTGCAGTCACTTTTAATTTTAGTAATAAATAGAAAGTGTTCGTTATGTAACAAACTGTTGGAAATTATAATGTTTTATATTTTTTTCTCCGCGTGATTTTTTAAAAACATTATAGCCGCTTTAATAGTATTCATATTCAATTCCTAATTTATATTAACCCCGATATCTATAGCACACACTACGTTTCAACCGCCCATCGCGCGCTCATTCGCCTGCACAATACAATCGTGTATCTTGTCCTAATATGAAGATTATTAGATTTGTTTTTTATTCAAATCAGGGTAAAAAAAAAGACTTGCATGTAATATCCTAATAGCCTGGTTGCGATGCGGCACTGGAAATTGTTTTCATTATATTTCGGAATGTATTTCTGCCGACGGTTTGTTTTGGTACCAAACTGAATCTGTGCAATGTACAGCATCAATAATAGATTTTGCGGAGTGTTGAATTTCTATTAAGAGGTGAACTTGATCAGAAACGAGGTGTGGCTTAGTTAAGTTCAATAGGCAATGACAATGACAATATTTTATTCTCATAAACATATAAAGTGTAGAGAATTATAAACATACAAAATTGGTACAGGACATATGATATAATACATGGATACATTTGTTAAGCAAGATATTATCTTAAATATTGTTGAGTCGTATACTTATTTGTTTAATAAATTTCACAAGTGATTTCAATTCATCGTCTACTACAAAATTAAAAAGGGTATTAAATTTGAATGTACTTGGTCTTTCATAATAGTATCTAGATATATATGTTTTTCTGTTTAGTGCTATTTGTTGATCGCTAAAGTCTAGTTTCACAATCGTAAATAACCATGGCAATTCATGCAGAGTTATTCCCCTTGAAAACTACAATAACGAGGCTCAGGCTACTTCCGGCGGTATCCAAAATAAATAATGGAGCTCGTCTCCTATTTCATTCAGGTTACACAGAGTACGGATTCTATTTTCTCTTGGGATGTTATTCCATCTTCCGTATTCAATTAGTAATATAATGTTACAAGTTCGAAATTTACAATAGGAATTAGCTAGCTTAGGAGGGAGGTCAAGTAGATATTTTTCTGAAATTAAGTCATGTTTATAAATTCTGTAATTGGTCCCTTTCGGATAATTGAAAACATCATTTTTTTTAATTACAAATGAACATGTTTTTAGGGTATGAAAAACAGTATTTTTTAAGCAACGTATACTAGTAAATTCATGATTTTCAAAAACATCTTATAGATTACATTCTTCAAAAATATTTTTGATATTGTTTGACCATTGCGTATTATAATGTCTTAAATATTTGGAAAAGTTTGTTACTCAATTTATTATGCGGCCCATAACACAATTGGTCATGGTGCTTTTGCAGAATAGAATATTGTCCATATCCAATCAAGACATTCGTTGGAAACGAATCGTGTTAGAATAGAAAGATAATTACGTTTCCGGTAAAATTTTGACAAGTATCGTCTTTGATAGCAACGAAAACAATGACCGTTAAAACATAAAAATTTACTATGGTAATAAAGTCATTTCTAGAACGACCCGTCTTAGTAATCTGAACCATAATGGTGTAATAATGATTTGTTCTATGAGAGATCAGGAAAGGACAAGACTGAATGACACCCTTTGAAGTTTTGAATTCCACCCTTCCCCCTCCCCCTCCTCGTATAGAATACATATTTTACATATTGTAGTTAGAGTTTCCTCCCCTAGGACAAACTTGTTTACGGCAATCAATTTTGATAACGACAATACAATTATCGAAACTAACTTTGGAAATCGTAGCCACGCAACAATGCATTAATAAATAAATAAATAAATAAATAAATAAATAAAATAAACAAATAAATGGAAACGAATAATAATGAAAAAAAATGTTCTTTTTTTTTAAATCGAAAGTAGACTTTTAAAATCTGAGTATTCGCAGAACAATACAATCGATAGATAAATATCCCACGTGATTGAGATACACTCACTAGACTATCGGACACTGTCGATACAGAAACAGATTTATGTAGATAGTGGTGCTATTTGATAGATGTTTCTGGTGTACCGAGAACAACGCGATGGCATTTCGACCAGGAAGTCTCCACCTGTTCTATACATACTGGTGAGTATACCATATAGTATGTTGTTAGCAACCGCCAGACCGGCAGACATTTTTCCTGGTACGTGTCCCCACACAGACCGGCACACAAGGACATTGATAGATTTGATGATTATGTGGGGCGTATTTGTGTGTTGGATCATCGCCATATATATAACCTTATACTCAAGTATATGAGACGAAGAATAACAGTGGATGGAGTCATGTAGGCGGTAATCCAGTTACCAATTAACTAATACAACCTGATAGTCTATAGGCAGTTAAACATTAAAATGATAGTAGTAACCACTTCTTCACCACTTCCTCGTTTTTTGGTATCACGGTAATTGTTCGGTAGGAGAGGCACACATGCACTAACGGTGTGTGGTTGGAGGATATGCGATGTATTTTGTTTACGAGTATATATTTTAATGTATGCAAGATTTCCTTTTGAGTTAATTTTTTACTAGAATGACAATTTCACCTTTCATTTCTCACATTCCATTCAATGAATGATTTGACGACTCTGTTTTCTTAAATATTTTACTTACTTTACTACAGGAGACTGTTGACACACAAAGTTAAGAAAAAAATTAAAAATCCAGCGACTTGGTCGTCGTCCCCTGGTATATCATGTAGTGTTGGATCAGATCATAGCAGTATCTAAATCGACTTAGAGCTAAGGTATAACAACTTCATCGCTATGGTATAGAGACATTTATGATAAGTGTGTTCTGATGAATCATGCTGGTACGAAAGACGATCGCCGATATCCCTTTCTCATTTTGAGTATGATGATTTTGTGCAGTCGTTCATTTCTTTGAAGCATAGACCAATGGTTGGTTGTTTTATAAGGAGAAGTGTACCTAATCCTGTCGATGATGCGTCCTTCATAAAGCTACAACATAGGCGTCTCGGGGGGAAAAAGTAACTGTTTGCAACTGTCTGGTGGGTCCTGTTCACGGATATGGTAAACTTACTTCAGTTAGTTATGGACTTTCCAACATATTTTACCGTGAGTTGGATCATTGCTGAATTGTTCTCAGATTCAGACTCTTCCTGAATTGCTTTCACTTTCCCAGCATTCAGTTTATACAAAGTACAAGTTATATTCAGTCACTGTTTTATTTGACACTCTGACGCTATGTTTTCCTTACGCTTTCATATGTCTACAACTGAATGTAGACTAGTGACGTGTTCCTCCCGCGCTTCGCCCCAAGTAAGTGAATCTTCCACAACGGTTTCGAATTGTCATCCGAAATTAACTTACGACATTGTTTACTGAAAATACCTCAGGCGACTAGAAACACCAATTGGTACCCTTACAAACGTTTAACGTCCAAACGGGGATGTTGAATGTGCACAAGGTGCTGCTTGGCTCGTCTGACTTAATTATCGAAATTCCTGATTCTGCGTCAGGTACAATGTATACAGGATAATTCGCATTAACTACATTGTAGATGTGTTATCATTTATTGTTTTATGGAGAACTGCTCATTCCAATAACACTAGTCAGATTTTGGGCTCAATAGAGATACCGAGTGTATTGTTTTATTTTTTTTACCGCTACACTACTAGTGTTAACTCAATTAATTGGCTCGTAAACTTTCTCAACTAATGCCTGTTCCTCCATTCTATTAGATCTTGGTTTGGTTGTAAATCATACGGTACTTACTAAGGTGAACGACCGGCCATTTTCAATGTGATTTTTGTATAAAGATACCCTTTAATCCGATTAACACATGTAGACTTTCGTTAAGAGTATCAGTCTTTTTTGTCTGACTCAACCTGCCGACTCTCTATACAAGATTTATCTGTTGACTCGAAGCAAGTCCATTGACATAAGTAACGTCTTGATCAACGATCAGACAATATATAGTCGTTCTCGTTCGGAGAATGCGACTTAACCCGGATCGACATAGAAACAGAAGACGCATATCCTTCCGAACCCCTGGTCTTATTTTGCTGTAATTTTAAATGGATTCAATACGAATCTATGTTATTTATTCGTATTTTGGTTTCGTTTTATCGATTTTGACTTTAACGATTTTATGTGACTGTCGGTGTTCTCGTTCGTTTTGGTACTCACACTGAATCACTGACCTATCAAGAGTTATTATCTGTCTGCTTGTAGTATTTTGAGATTTCCCATGCCATTGTTGTTCCATCTGTGACAATGCTGTCTTTATTCGATTTCACCGAGCCCACATGTACATCTTAAATCTCACTGCTGTGTCTTTTAGTTTCAGTTTCACATCACAGACCAGTCGTCCTTTTTTTCTGGAGTACTTACTTTGTCTTATTGAGTTGCTCCGATAAAGAATAAGTCATCTTTATTTTCGATATGTTTGTCAATCAACTGTTCTTTTCCCCTTTTGCCATTACCTCTGTGAGAGTTTGCGACCTTTGTGAACGCTTGTTTGTATATGTAAGGTCTACACACCAAGGAATAATCATTGAGCCTGACCACAATTCTGAAGCTGTAATTTTACCGCCTGTAAAGGTTTTGACGGCACGCTTCGTGTTTGCCTGTTTTTTTTCTTTTTTGTTGTTTTTTTGTTGTTTTTTGTTGTTGTTGTTGTTGTTTTGTTTGACAACACGAACCGATTGATCAACCCTATAACATATGTCAATGAAGAGGTATTCATTTTCACTAGCACGGAAGATGTCAATTGCTTTCTTCAATTTAAAACCAAGGTTAATCTCTAACATAACAGGGCAGTCTGTCCTTGACCAAAGTATCGCATAGATCACCAAATTTATACATACCCATGATGGCTTTATTTCTGAGCTCAGTGACATATCTTGATCAAAAGTTTCCATAATGCATATCTTTCATAAGTGTATTATTTTACTTACGTGGATACAATATTGATAGAGCATCACTTTCGGAGTGTTTATTTGATCTGTATTGCTGGTTGTACAATTTGAATGTGTTGACAACTACCAGTGTATCCGATCCCGAGCCGATCCCGAGCCGATCCTATGGATGAATGTTTATGTTTGGATTTCCTGGTTGTTTGTCCCAATCTCTGACGTGATTAAGTAAGACTAAAAACGTTGATATCACTAACGACAAGCTAATACGGCGGACTGTTGACAATTTTTATTCCATATCGAGGCTTACTCACCAGTCATGACGTAATGATTCATTACACACACATATACAGACCCCTTTCTACGATATCATGTCAATGAGGTTTCTTATTCCACGTATCCCAGAAGACCCTCCCATACATCGTACGACCCTCCCATACATCGTACTGTATACCTGTGACCAAATGAGCATCAAAGACATTCATGAAATTCTATTTTGTATATTCGTATGTAATTTTCGACTTACAAATGTATTGCCGATCACAACAAGTAAAGCAAATTTATACCTGTTTCGATTTGTGACGAATGAAGTGGATACTTTATGTTTATTTCAGATTTTATGTCATGGAGAAAAAATGTGGATATTGCGGTAGGAACACTTTGAGTCTCCGGCGGTGTTCGTCATGTCAGGACGTTTACTACTGCTCCACTGTGTGTCAGCATGAGGATTGGAGAGGTCAACACAAGGTCAGATGTAAAGAGATTCAAAAACGTAAAGAAACCGGAAGTAGAAATTCACATGAGGACGCCTCTCTTCTTCCGAAAAAGGAAAATGGAAACGGAACTGTTCTATATCCACCTATCGGGGCCTCTAATGAAGAGTTCGTGGAATATTTCGACCGGGAAGGAATGAGCTTTCTTACTTTGACAGATATGTTATCGGGCAGTGTCGATGCTTATAAGGAGGATCCAGTGGATCAGAATACTAAAAGAAAAAGAGATAACACTATAAACAAGACATGTTACGTATGCGGCGAAACAAGTGCCGTAGTGAAAACTTGTGCTCGGTGCAAGATGGTAAATTATTGTTCCCAAGACTGCCAAAAGAAAGATAGGAAAAGACACAAAATACAATGTAAAGAACCAAAAGAGCAATGTCCTGATACTAACACAACAATGGATGGTTCTGCTTTTTTTCGTTCCATGCCAAAGATGCCAGATCTTTCCATTCAGTCCTACTCTGAACCAGGTGCGCTTGCAAAAGCCAAGAGTCTGGCCTGGAGGGCCTTTCCCGACTGTACTGTATTGGACTTCATCCGGGAGATCCCACCCGAGCTGTTCGGAATGAGACCACGTGGTACTTCGAGAGTTGCTGTCGGTTTTATATCACGGTTTCATCGAAATATGATGCGACATTGCATATTTCTACAGGTATAATATCAGTAATTATTTAAAATTATGTTACGGTGCGGTAGTTAACGATCCACCATGAGGTCATGAGGTCAAATCTCAATCGGGATCGAGTGCGCATATTTTGCGAGGTGCATCGTCATCCGGAGACAAGTCCTAAAGACATTTCACGGAAGCGTTAAAGATAGCAATCTTATAATAACACTTTCTAGGTCACAAAGCAACAGCGACACAGACGTAAATTGAGAAAATAATCTACCCCGCAAGATGAATATTTCAAAATACTGATATGCATGAGAAATCGCTTCTAGCCCCGTCATAACCACCCATACTGCCACGCCGCCGTGCACGAGTTCCCATTTCTGTTTCAAACCTATTGCAGCGTAATCTAGAACATTTATCCATCTAACTATTTCTACGAATTTATTAAACGGGCATATGCTTAAATTCTGTAGTGCTTTCCTATGAAAAAAAATAAGTAACGGAATTTCCTTACCTTAACAATCATTTATTTTGGCGAGCAAAAAATGAAAAATTCAAAACGGGTATCATCAATCTATTATGAAGAGAAACGAATGACATATTCTATTTATCTTATGAATGGTATCTACTTTCATTTCTTCCCTTTTTGTTTGTTCAGACAGGTGATCGATCAATTTGTACGAGCCGTTTTGGACCGCATCAATAAAAACTAAGAGTCGGTCAAGTGCCGAAAAAATAGGGCGAGTAAATAACGAACTCCTTCAAAAATTTACTTTATAATAAAAAGAGCATTTTAATTAATTTCAATTTCAATTTTATAGAAAACAAGAACCACGGAGCGATAACACGAGCGACCGCTTATGTTGTGTCATCACAGTTTGACAGGCGAAAACGCATTCCTCAGTAGTTATCAAATATCGCTGTCAGAGGGGGCCATCGGACAGAGTTTTATAACCGCTACATATTAACATGATTTAGTGTCACTAAGTTAGGAGAGTTGAGAGATGTTTCTACCAAAGATTATGTTTAAAGTGCCATAAAAGGTCATATTTGTAGCCGAATTATGAGTTTTTTTGATATTCATTTATTTTTTTGAAAAGGGTATCTTTTGATAGACTTGAAATTTAAAAAGGGTTCTAAACGTACATGGATGATTTTCTTTATTTCCCGTAGTTAACCTTCCAATTTCAAACTGCGTTTTTTTTTTCTTTCAGTTGATTCACAACATCAACAGTATTTAATTTTAAAGTAAAAAATTGGGGTTCGGAAATACACCATATGACTGCAATGCTATTAATCAAGTCCAGCGACATATAAAAAAAGATTTTGTTTTGTAGGAAATGTTTATAGCAATTTTCGGAGAGCAGTCAGCCTCATCTGTTGATGGATTTAAACTACAGATTCTTCTTTTATTATTATTTGCAATATTGTAGTCATTTTACCAAGGATAAAGTGTTTTTTTGTTGCAGGACAAAGACGGCGATGAGGTATATGTTGCCTTTTACCTTGAACGTGACGATCCTCGACCCTACTTCCGGTGGGATGACGTAGTTCCGGGACGATACATATGTATAGAAGATCCTTACATCCATCCGTTTATGGACGGCTCTGTTGGAATCCGGGTAGATTTCCCTTCCGCTGTTCGGGTGTTCGCGGTTTGATGATTCGATTTAAGACATCACTTCAGTATTCATACCCTGCTGTTACATTGATTAATCGCGTATTATATTTCAATCGGTCTGAACTGTTTGCTATTCATATTTCATAGGTTTGAAGAACCAGAAATTTCATAGTATTCTCAAGGAATCTCTTATCATAGAATGTAGAGTGTAATTGACCAGGGGTACATAATTTATTATGAAATATATTTAAACTATGAAATGATGTATCTTCAAAATAAAAAAGAAGAATATCGTTTAATGTTTTTTTTATTTTCTTTTCTTTATTTTGTAAAAGGATCGGCTTTTCACCTCAAACCGACACCTTTAAAATATTTATACCCAGGTTCGGTGATCTTGGGTTCGTCAGGGTCTTACATTCTGGGTCATAATTTGTACGTGAAGTCTGGCAAATAAACACGAACTCAAGATATATAAAGTTCAGGTAGTCTTATTAGGATACCACTAAACACTATGTAAAAATATACAGAGACACAGGGACAAATTATACAATTCTGTCACGCACTCAACACACACATACTATAGGACAACATGACAGTAGTTTAGTAAACTAGCGGCTACATGGCCATACTATAACGATAGTACACAAAACTACTGACAGTGAGTGTTACCATAACAGTCTAACAAAGACTTTCATTCTGACTACGTGAGTCGGGGAGAGCTGAGCCAGGCAGTCCTACAAAGACTTTCCATCTGACTACGTGAGTCGGGGAGAGCTGAGCCAGGCAGTCCTACAAAGACTTTCCATCTGACTGGCGAACTACACAGGTGTACCGGCTTATATAGACAACCGCGGCAATCCGCACGTGCAATATTCGCGCCAAATTACCTGTACTCGGAACACTTCCGCTGTCAAATGACTAAGGAATTCCGAATAGTATAAACAGCCGGTATATCGAACAATACAGTCGTAACTTGTAAGTAGACAGTCACCATATAATCTATTCAATAAAGTTTATAAATTCCTCAACTTTTACCATTTTTTCTTTCTTTGTTTCTTTTATCTTTCGGTTGTTTACGTACATTCTTATCTATGTTTACAATGGCTGGATTTTTAGGATTCTCTGTTTTCAACATTTGTGCGGCGACTTTAATTAATTAGAGCCTCTCGGAAATGTCCATTGTGACGTAATACCATAACATATCATCGATTGCTCTAATTATAATCTGACGGACTATCCCCAAGAGTGTCCTATTTGTAGAATTTCAAAATCTAGTCAACTGTTATCTAAAATGATAATTTTCGCAATTTCTTTAATTTATGCAATATTTATGGGCATAGTCAATCATTATCCATGACGGCAAATGTAATAATTACTCTAATTTATGTTACTTAAATGATTTATCGCTTATGTTGCACGTCCTTTCGCAATTTCGGAGCAACCACTCTCTCAGTGCGAACGGCCTCTTCCCTCCATGGGATTCAGAAAGACTGGCCACTTTTGTAAAAGTTCAAAATATATGTTTACTATGGATGAAAAAGGCAGATTGAAAAACAATTTAATTGTTACCTTAATTTAATCTAGACATATTTTATTGCTTCCAACAATCACGCAAGATGATTGGGCATAATTTATTGCAACTTATAGAAGCCCTCTCCTCCACTTTTTGATTCAGCAATGTGACCGCAACAATAGATATATAGGTACATTATATACAAAAAAAAAAACGGAATTGGAAATCAGTGGAGTGAGACAGAATGGAAGTCCAAGGAAATAACATTAGGTGATATCATAACGCAATTCTTATCATTTACAACTATATATTGCATACACTTCCATGCTAGTATGGAGCAAATCAATTACAACCTCAGATTTTACATGAAGCCCTAACGTGGTGTGTAGTCGATTTACCTTCATACTAGAATGGATAATAACATTTTAATATACGTGGATCTTAGCGTATTGAAATGCATGTTGAAATGTTAAATATTAAATCGTTAAGTAACTAAGCATTGTTAACCGATTCAAATGATTAAACAAATACGCCTAATCTTACTGCCAGTCTCGACCAAGAGGTTTCGTTCCCCACACTCACTAAACATCTATGAAATATTGACAATCGGTCATCTTCGTGCCTTTCGGCAAGCTCAGAAATTACGGGAGAACCGATTGTGACTAAACCACTACGAACGGTTATTTAGTGTCAGGATGGACATCTCTACCAGCAGCACCTAGTTAATTTACGTATTTAAGAACAAATCAATTGTCGCTCATCGTTTTCCTAATTTCGAATTGACCACATGCACAATCCGAACTGTCTCTCCCCTCAGTTGAAATAATGTAGCCATACTCATATTGTGGCTGTCTTTTACTGGGCGACCACGTCTGTCACGAATCAGTATAATAATATACCATTATGTCATTGCATGTGTGTATGTGTACATTGAAAACCACCACTATATGCACATTGTAGATAACAACGGCTACCGGGAGTCGAAACCAAAAATGAAACCGAAAGTAGGACTACAATTTTGAAACTATGTTTCTCGGAACGATACGACGGTATCTGAAAAGGGCGCACCGATCAATACTATGATAATGTACAGGTACATAATGTTTACATTACAGGTATGTTTTGGGTTAGGTGGACAAAAGGCTGCGTCATTATCTTCAGTATTACGCTGGCAACATGTAAATCAACTGTCGGAAATAGATAAACTACATATCACTTTCAATATACATGTATATACGCTGTGTGTATTTTAAGGTACGAGAAGTCGGAATTCCTGAAAACAGATATCCGAAAATAGTCAAATGCTTACAATGTAGATGTGCTATATAGTTATGATAAAAGCTGGATAGCGATACTTCAGTGTCAAATTGTCACAAGACCTGGTGTACTGCTACAGGTGAGCCGAGCTGGATATTCCTAGGTGTAAGTAATACGTACGTTTAACTATATGATCAAAACTGAAATTGTATTCACTAAGTTAGGTGACTGAGAACGTATTATTTTAATGTCTGGTACAGATGTAAGTAATGTTCCTTATATTTTTTCTACTTAAGCTATCAAGAGGGATTAGAATATTATATAATCTAAGTTATAACTGCTGAATAACTGAGGTTATTAAAAACAAATAACATCCATTTAATCATTTGTATTCGCAAATTTGAGTTGTCTCCCTTCCTAGTTGTAAAACATGCAACCTTTCGCTTTCTGTTTGACACGGTGAACAAGATTTTTTTTTACGGTTGCGACATGAAAAAACCATAACTAACAAACTAAAGTTGAAAATAAGATGGTGTGGCACGGGGGCGTATTAGGACCACTAGAACAATCATTTATCTTGTACGTACAATATACATCAGTTCAACATAAACAATTATAGATTGTAAAATACTTGCAAGATACTAAAGTTGTGCATACATGTACAATATACTAAGTAGTCTGTACACGATACTAAGTTGTACGTACAAGATACTAAATAGTATGTACACGATGCTAAGTTGTACGTACAGATACTAAGTAGTCTGTACACGATACTAAGTTGTACGTACAAGATACTAAGTAGTCTGTTCACGATACTAAGTTGTACGTACATGTACAATATACTAAGTAGTCTGTACACGATACTGAGTTGTGTGTACACGATACTAAGTTGTACGTACAATATACTAAGTAGTCTGTTCACGATACTAAGTTGTACGTACATGTACAATATACTAAGTAGTCTGTACACGATACTAAGTTGTACGTACAAGATACTAAGTAGTCTGTACACGATACTAAGTTGTACGTACAATATACTAAGTAGTCTGTACACGATACTAAGTTGTACGTACAAGATACTAAGTTGTGTGTACACGATTTTAAGTTGAACTTACAAGATACTAAGTAGTCTGTACACGATACTAAGTTGTACGTACATGTACAATATACTAAGTAGTTTGTACACGATACTAAGTTGTGTGTACACGATTTTAAGTTGAACTTACAAGATACTAAGTAGTCTGTACACGATACTAAGTTGTACGTACATGTACAATATACTAAGTAGTTTGTACACGATACTAAGTTGTGTGTACACGATTTTAAGTTGTACTAACAATAAATATACTAAGTAGTCTGTACACGATACTAAGTTGTACGTATTATACGTACATTGTACTAAGTTTTGTGTACACGATTTTAAGTGGTACGTACAAGATACTAAGTTGTGTGTACAGGATACTAAGTTGTACGTACAATATACTAAGTAGTCTGTACACGATACTAAGTTGTGTGTACAGAGACTAAGTTGTGTGTACAGAGACTAAGCTGTACGTACACTATACTAAGTAGTCTGTACACGATACTAAGTTGTACGTACATGTACAATATACTAAGTATTCTGTACACGATTTTAAGTTGTACGTACACTATACTAAGTAGTCTGTACACGATACCAAGTTGTACGTACAAGATGCTAATTAGTCTGTACACGATACTAAGTTGTACTGTACACGATACTAAGTAGTGTGCATATAAAACCTTATTTCTCTCTTTAACAACACACTGTATATGGCTCACGTTAGCTTTATAGGTAGCATAATATATCGTATGGTTTTAAGCAGATACCTCATCGAAATGAACATTTCCTGGCTGTTTTGATAAGTTCGATATCACTTCCGATGACGAAGATTGTCCCATTGGCGTCGGATGTTTCGAATACTTAAATAGATTTTTACATTGTATAAAATGCAAAACTCAGATGAAGCCCTCACATAATATTTCTGTTTGATTTGGATAAATAAAAGCTGAAGCTGAATATTTGAAAACTTCTATCAAACGATTTGTTCAAAATGTGTCTGTTTTTGCAGAAATTGAAATTGCCATGGCAGATGTTTGTGGATACTGCGGCCTTAAAGCATTGGGTCTACCCCAGTGTTCGGGGTGTAAACACATACACTACTGTTCTAATGAGTGTCAACGAAAAGACTGGAAAGGTCAGCATAGGGTCAAATGTAAAGAGATACAGCGTCAAGTACAAAAGGAAAACAACACACCAATGACGCGGAAACAGCCAATACTGAAGAAAGACAATGGCTACAGAGCAAACGCACTTACTCAAAACATTCATCAACGACAAGGTGGAAATAAAGAAACCGGAAGACGAAATTGCCGGAAGTGTGTCGAATGTGGCAAAATAATATCAACTACGCAGAAATGCAGTCGTTGTAAGAAAATTGATTACTGTTCAAACACGTGTCTAAGTAAAAATTGGAGTGAACACAAGTTGTATTGTACTTCTCCAGAGGAGGAAAACTACGTTACCATCACAACGGATGGATTCCGGCGAGAGGAAGCCTTTGCATCGAGGGTATGCAGACGAGTCGGATTTCAACAGGCGGAGAGTCTAAGTCGGAGGACGTTTGAGAGATCAACTCCCATGTACTTTATCCAAGATATACCGCGATGTATGGGCTGGATACGGAGAAAGCGTGCATCTGGGGTTTTTGTTGGTTTTATATCAAGAATGCACAAGCGAATATCCAAATCCATATACTTGCAGGTAATTAATATATCAATTTACATTTAACATAATTATACATTTTCATTAGCGCCCGTTCTTTATAAAAAAGTAAAAACAACAAGCGGAAATATTCTAAATTGAATAACAATAATCCATATCGATGGTTTGTTTGTTTGGGTTTAACGGCCCATCGACAGCTAGGGTCATTTAGGGCCGATCAAAACAGTGGTTTTTATTTTATTCTATTTGAGTTTAAAATCATAATATCGATGGAATTTCGAGTAAATTCGTTTTTAGCTAATATTGATAGGGAAAAAAACGTTACAAAAAGATGCTTTTTTTTCTACAGGATGAAACTGGAGACGAAGTACAGGTGATATTTGCTCTTGAGAGAGGGGTCAAACAGTCTAACTTCCGGTGGGATGACGTAGTTCCGGGTCGGTACCTGTGTATTAAGGATCCATCCATTGACCATTTCTCTGGATTGATGCTAGTAAGCGATGCTTCCACAGTTCGCGTTTTCCGTGTTTAGCTGATTACTAGAGGTAGTTGTTATTTATTTGAAGGACAGACTTTTGTACGACAAACGACTGAAAAGTCGCACATAATTATGATGTCGATATTTATCAGTAAATGTGACTGGTAGAAATGAACTACAAAATGTGCATATATTAATTTATCCCAAAATGTTGTTATTGAAAACTAGCTTAAAATGCTGTTATCAGAAAATTTTCGACGAAATGTTATTTTTGATATTTACCTCAGAATGACGTTATCAAAGGGGTGATATAGATCAAGGATACTGTTTGTTGTCAATTTTGAACCTCATAATAACTATTGTTTTCTGAATGTATTTTATAAATCATCTGTTCTCCACAACGAAATCACATACATAACAAGATAAATGGAAAGATTTATTCGAAAACCTGTGAAAAACGAATGAGACCAGGTGTTCCGAGGCGATAAACATCTCCTCGACCAACAACAACTACTACAACAGTCATGTTAGTCGAGGTCAGATCAATGTGACGTCACGTTCTCATAAATAACATGGGTCCGTGTAACACTTAACAATTCAAACCTGGAAAGCTTGAGACTCGATGTAGAAGCTTCCAACTTCCCCAAACATATGGCATGTGATCATATTGCAATTGTACGTATACCTTTCAAAAGCAAGGTAAATATAACCATAAGATTCTTACAAAGTTTCACACATCATACATTTTGTGTCATGTCAACTTTTGTTTGCTTTAAACAATTAAATACCATATAATTTAAGAGTTATCAACCCCCTTTTCAGGTGAATACGAGGATTTATTAAACCTGAGAGAGGTTTTCCCTCGGCCTCCGGTTGATAATTAATAATTGATAAATCCTCGTGTTAACCTGATAAAAGGTTGATAGTTGTATAATATTGAAGGTATTGAGTATATGAAGAGGCGACCGACGTCTTGAAATTGAAATATGGCCAAACAATGTGATGTCAGACATACTATCCTTATTTTCCTGGGATGGATTTCAAAGGAAATGAATGTGCATTGTATTAGTGGGATTGAAATACATTGTAATTGTGTGTTTATTCTAAATTAATTTCATGTGTACATATAGATGTGTGATATTAGAATAATTCTGATTGCTAATTTGTAGTATATCCTAATGTAACAACATTCATCTTACTCTTAGATCTCTAGTTATGTCTTTCTTCCTGTCATTCTTCTTTGCTTTAATTTCTTTATAATCATTATAAGTATACTGTGTCGCTATCACAATCTTTGTGATATATAAATATGTGGGAGGAATTTTATAAGTTGTTAAAACTTGTGCCAAACCGATTGTGTCTAAACATTAAAATATGTTCATATAAGAAGAAATATCAATGCATTGAGTTGAGATAAAACACATTTATTACATTTTTACCAGTGAAATATCAAAAATTATTCATTCTATAAAAGTGATATTTTTCACTAGTGAAGAATATCATATTTTTCATAGTGAAAAATATCACTTTTGCTGATTTGACCAATCAAATTAATGATTAGAAAATACCAAAATAATTGACCAATCAGAAAGCCCGACATATATGTCAGCACCTGGACAGGGGAAACTACTTTTTTTGTTTACAAATTATCGCTGTAGTCCTAGTTAGCATACGGAGTAGGGTTTTCGTTGATAAAAAATGTAATAAACAGAATATCTAACAGTGTCTTCAGTAAAACCAAATATATTTCACTCGTGTGGCTAATATTTTGATATTTTTCACTCGTGCTGCGCCCTCGTGAAAAACATCAAAATATTAGCCCCACTCGTGAAATATATTTGGTATTACTGAAGACACTGTTAGATATCCTCTATATATCAGTATGCGTATTCTATTATATCGAAGTTTCCTTAGCCTCGGTAAAAGTAAAGTTAGAAAGCTATTAGTTATTCCGACTGATGAAAAACGAAAAAAAAAAATCTTTTGTTTACCACACGTGGATTGTTTCTAATAATATCAGGGTGAATAGTGGAGCAATTATGATAAACTATTGATATGGAACACAACACAACACAAATGAATTATAACGAATGTATATTATGTTTTTGTTGAATATATACAGTGCTGTAAGTTGTGTACATAACCAGCGAGCTTTCGTCTCATAATACTACCTGCGATTATTTTGACATACATTTTAAAGTTATAAAATAATGTGCCAATCAAATTATTTCCTTCGATAGAAGTTTCTGTGTGAGTAAGATCAGTATATATCGTGAACTGAAACCTAATCTACGGCTGAGTATTCCATTTCATCTCCACCGCGAAATTACCGGTGTAAGTTATAAGCCAGTTACACAGGGGAAAAGTCTTTTTGTCAATTCAGGTCAACTTCTTAGCATGAAATTGACCTGAAATTCTTCCATCTGAAGTTCAGAAAAAAATTGGCCAATTTCAGCTCAAATTCAGGTCAATTTAAGATTTACATTTTTTCAGGTCAAATTGACCTCAAGATAGTTTGCCTGTGAATCGTAACAGACATAATTGTATATGATGAAAACCCGAGATGATAAAGAAAAACTCTGCAGGGACAATTTCACTTTATATTACGGATCAACACCGATAGGAGACCTGCCTTACAGTTAGAGAGTAAGAATCGTACCTGTTTGTCAATTACATGATTCGTAATTAGGAATATAATATTGGAACATGTTTCTTCGTCTTCAATAACTTTAATAACTAAGTCATGTATATTAAACTTATTTGCTTAAAAGATATCAATAAATGTGGTTACTGGTATGGCCTGCGAAATTGTGTATTGTCACCTTGTATAGTAATTATAATATTTATATTATATATCACAAATGCTGACATTTGTAAATACTATTGTATATATGTTTATGGAAAAGCAGGTTTATAAGTTATACAACTTGTGTCTAATTCCGTTTAACTGTTTTCAAATAAAATATGTTTAAACTAAATAACTTTCGTCTTCATAATGTCTTCATTGACACCGTTCCACGGTTGGCTTCTAATTAAGCTTTCGCCCTTGTTAAGAACGCTCCGAGTTCTGTCACCTGGTCTTAAAATACCTGAGTATATAAAAATGGTATCCGCTACTCCTGCTTGGCGCTCAGCACTTTTCAGAGTGGGACGACTGGTTTGACCGTTATCTGTTTAATGCCACTGAGTGGGATGTCCTGTTGGATGTTTTCGATAGTGTAGGCTTCAGTGAGCTAGCACTATGAAGTCGGCATCAATTCCACGCTATGACAAGGAGGCAAAGATACACAAATCCACTACAAGCAAACAAGATGCCAAAGGACACGAGGCTCTGTACCGGAAGAAAGTTTTCTACAATATATTCTGATTGTTTTTCCCACCGATTTTGCTCTCTACGTTTTCTTATCATCATTTTGATTTGTTTTACAAACTCGCAATTTTGTAGACCTGTACCTATTACTGAACGTGATGACATGCTATCTATAGACTGCTTCGAATTTCCTTGCTACGGTGTAATTCACAAATGAGCATATAGTGATTTTAATAGAGATAAATCTATAGCTGTATGAATTTAGCAGCAAATGTTCACAATACTTAAATTATACGATTTATATCTCCTCATTTACTATCTGAATTCAGCGGCCATAGATTTTAGCAGGTGCTTGTTCCTTTGCTTGACGATGTGCTATCTGTCGTCTGTTTCTATATAAACTTCTTGCTTTTATTACGATTTTATGATAATAATATTAGACATTATCCTGAAAAGGGTCTGCTCTATTTTCAAATGTACTGATACACAGTTTTATGTAGCTACAAAGGACGCGGTGCAAAATTAAGCTTAAATGATACGAGTTTTAAATGAGAGGCTGCCGGAATAACCTCTTTATTATATTAGCTGCAGGTAACTATCATTCATATAGCAGTTTTTCATACACAATTCATTCCCCAAAGCTTGATCTGCACTAGGTGCTATAACTCGACAAATGCATTGTGTAACGCATTATAGTTTTGCTGGGAATGTTGCAAAAAAAAAAAAAAAAAAAAAAAACTAGTTTCGATGCCTTGTATTGAGATATAGGCCCTCGGCTATGGCCGAGACCGAAACATACAATGGACTGGGTACCTGTTAATTCCTGTAAGAACTCTGTCTAAATCAGAGATTTATAACGTGATCAATCTCTGAATCAGATACATTTCCTTCTGAAATTAGGTGCATTGCTGTGATCCCATGTGAAAGTCTACTGCACATGTATTTAAGCATTGTAAATGCTAAAACTGTAAATGGTAGTTTACAGTCGATATGAATACAATTTGGGTGACAGACAAATATAATATGGCCCGTTATGGATATTTATCTGTACCCAAATTGTATCAATATCGACCGTATACTACCATTTTGTAACAGTTTAATGCCTATATTTACGTTCATAAATATTTTTTTTATTTACTGTTAGTTAAGACGCGTTTAAATTTGCCGCTTACCTTATCGCTGACGTCATCAGGTTCAAATAATGGAACAGCCGAAATTTCCAGAAGCAATAATATAATCCCCCATGTTGTTATTAATAGCAAACACATAAAATGGTTTTTGCACAAATTTGGATATCGTCAAATATTTCACAATTGCATAATTTCTTATTGTTTAAAATCAAAGCCGTTTTACGGGTATTACACAGGACAGACTCGAATCCTCGGAGACACTTATTTTTTTTCTATTGACTGGATTTATGTTAATTTCAGAAGAATATCAGCTGTTCAATTCTTAATGAAAATCGGCTTGACTGTAGGTAAAATGATTTCATGGATACTTAGCAGACGATGGTCAGCTTCACAGGGGCTCGATTTGTAAGGTAAGCCTTTGATATCAGTAAATAACCACAAAACTAAAATCCAGTATACATACACAATCGGAAACATACCGATACTCTCGATTTTTTACAAGATTTTTTTTATTAATACTGGACTTTTACTGCTGTCGTGTCTTGCATTTCTGAAAATTCGGAAACGAGCCCCTGTTAGTGTGACGACTATTTGATAATTTCGTAAAGATCAAGAATGGCGCTTATAATAAGTTTGAGTTGACTCCATTTTTTTAACCATAAAATATTACTCTCATCACCTGGGATTTTGGTTTATTTTTTGTGGTAGCTTATGTAAATAAATGCTAGCACTCGAAAGCTCTCTAGGCCGAACGTACCTGGCGGCGATTGTTTTAACCTGCAACACATAGAGCTGTACTGTCTTCCTACACTGACCAAATCATTGTAAATTGTAGTATACAGTCTCATGAATACAATTTGGATTACTAACAACATACAGACAAATGCAACACAGAACGTAAATACACTGTATATTGTTATATAATTGGTAATAATAGACGTTTACAAGAAAAACGTAGACGGTATTGTTAAATATCTTAATTAAGCGGTACATATATATACATGTACATTGTATATACAAATATACATATACATAAGCTACATCTACCTGTTGCTGTGCTTGATTACATGTTATCTTTACTCTGTTCGATTTTAATTGTCTTACATTTTCACTTGGTAACCACGGTATTCCAATAATACATTACTTTATAACATCGTCTGGACAGCGACGAGTTTAATACAACAACCAAATTATACCGGAAGCACTAGGCGGCGCTGCTCAGGAAGTTGGATTTTTATTATAATGATTTGATATACATGTATATAATTTTGTATTGCATTTGTTTGAAAGAAAAAAAAAAAAAAAAATAGCGATTGTAGGCGTCGAGTACGCCTCGAAATCGCTCTGGCTATCGTAAATAAATGAGGTCAATTCCATCTTCCTGGCTTCATCTGTGTTTATTATCTTTGACATCAACTACATACAAGTATAGTACAGGTGTATTGACTCAGTGATAGTTCTACGTAGATAGATTGACTGTAACGAAAAGAAACAGTACTTATTAGACTAATTAACTAAGCAACAGTTACTATTATGCCTTATCATCTATAACACATGACGAGTTTGATCTGTAGATGAGATCGAGACAACTCGCCCTCTACTATTCAGTATACAATACACATGACTTGACAAGACTAGGACGTTTCGGCCCAGAATGAATTTAACCGAACCTGATAAATATAGCAAAATACAATACTATTACGATACTATTACTCTTACACATTTATAGCGAGTTAAACAGAAATGAAACAGCAATGTATCAATCATATCATAGCATACAAATACAGCAGAAATCAAGTGATAGACTAGAATGCACGAGGGACTTGTCGTCTGTCCACGGTTCACTGACATATTTATATATTGGCCAAATTATCCAAAATGACATTATAACATGATGACATGGATTCCTAAACAAGCATAAATCATATTCAAATCATTCAACAGTAATTAGTTACCGTATCGTATCCTACGATAGTCCGAACGAATCTTCTCATACTCAAAACATGTGCTGCGCTTGGATAACGCTATCCCATAATATTCGTCTATACTAAAACCGGAAACCGGATAACCGTATTTTCCGGAATCTTAACAAAATTACCACAAATGAAACTAAACAATAAATTCAACATAAAACTAACATTTAGGCCGTAACATACCGGCCCCTTAATCGAGGCTTCAACCGAGATTATCAATTCGCAAAAACGGCCTAATAACCATCAAACACATCAATTAAATCATTATGCTTAATCATAAAATAATTACAATTACAAAAGTACATATGATATTTTAGTTCGAATTGTCCTTTCACTCAAGCGTTCACCGTATCCATTACTCAATGTCTGACTCGAGCAAGAGCACGAGTTTTGACACTGGACGCGTTAACACATTGGAAGGGGTCTTAACTTTCACGAATCGCACTAAGTCATGTTTGTCTTTCACAACTTCCTGAATCCTACCGGTTATCCACGCATGCCTAGGTGTACTATCAGCGATCAGCACAAGATCTCCAGTCTGCATATTGCGTCGTTTCTTCATCCATTTCTGGCGGCCTTGCAGAAGCGGCAAGTATTCCTTGGTCCACCTATTTCAGAAAATATCTGAAAGGTATTGTATCTGTCTCCACCTCCTTCTGGCATAGTTATCCGTGGCGACGAATGTTGCAGGTGGGAAATACTCTCCAGGCTGAAGTAATAGCAGATGGTTTGGGGTCAAAACCCGTAGGTCAGTTACGTTATCCGATGCTTCAGTTAACGGGCGTCCATTTAAGATAGCCTCTACCTCACAAAAGAGTGTCTGAAGTCCTTCGTCATCCAGTTTCGCATTCTGCTCATGCATAACAGAGTACAACACCTGTCTCACAGACCTAATGAGTCTTTCCCAGACTCCGCCGAAGTGAGAACCGGAGGGAGGATTGAATTCCCACTGAATGCTAATCTGCAACATGTTATCACGAATTTTGTCTGTGTTCCATTTCTGAATATTTTCCTTCATTTCTCGTTGAGCACCGACAAGGTTGGTTCCGTTATCCGATCTAATAAATACAGGTTTTCCTCTGCGAGCGATAAATCGTCGAATGGAGTTGATGCAAGAATCTGTATCGAGCGACGCAGCAACTTCTAAATGGACCGCACGAGTCACAAGACAGGTAAACAATACCCCATATCGCTTTACCACACTCCTTCCACGTTTCAGTTCAAAGGGTCCGAAGAAATCCATCCCAGTTCTGCTGAAAGGAGGCTGATCAGCTGCGAGTCGCTCTGCGGGTAAGTTTGCCATCTTTTGCTCAACACATGGAGCTCTGTATTTCCTACAAGTCACACATTTGGAAAGAATAGATTTCACCAGAGTGCGAGCACCAACAATCCAATATTTTTCTCGAATGAATGCAAGAACAGTGTTCTTTCCTAAGTGACCACATGATCTGTGGGCATCATCCACAACGAGTCTCGATACGACAGATTCCCTAGGCAACACCACTGGGTGTTTTGCATCATACGAAATTTCAGCTCTTTCAAGACGACCTCCTACGCGAATGACACCATCTTTAACAAAGGGGGCCATCTTGAATAATTTCGAAGTCTTTTTGAGTTTTCGCGACTGAACACCATTGTCCTGGTGAAGGATCTTGCTTTCGGCTGCGAAGTACTTTCGTTGCTCATACTTAATCAACGCGGCTTCAGCTCGTTCCAGAATATCCACAGACAGGCACGCTGTACGAAGGTTTTTCTGTCCTTTGAGAAGTCTATCCTGTCTCTCTTTCGACAATGCTAACTTTATTTTCTGGTCGCGTTTCACAGGATCAGATTCTGAACTGCTGATGTCCTGTTTTATCTGCCGGCTCCTCTCAACAGCTCCCTGCAGGTTGTCCATAGCTCTCATAAGCCATCCAGTAGCTCTCCTAAGCTTATTAAAGTTGGAGTAATAGTCGAAAAGATTTTCGACACCACTGTTTGTGTCTAAAACAACTGATGTAGCGCACGCAGTCGTCCTTATTTCAGGATCATTCTCTTTATCCGTGATCTTAACATCCTTTTCCACAACGGGCCATTCACGTTCGGATTTCCAGAGGAACATTGGTCCACGAGTCCACAGGTCAGGCAACTTCGAAATGCTCGTTCCTCTTGATGCAACATCAGCTGGATTCTCCTTAGTGTTGATGTAATACCAGTCATCTTCCGACGTAGCTTCGTGGATAAGAGCAATGCGGTTAGCTACGAACGTGTGGAAGCGCAAATTCTTGTTTGCGATATACCTTAAGACTGAAGTGCTGTCAGTCCAAAAGAAGAATCGATCTATGTTGTAATTCAGCTGTTTTGTCACCATCCTGACCAACTTCACTAGAGAAGAGGCAGCTGTAAGTTCCATCCGGGGTATAGTCACTGCCTTCAGTGGTGCGACTCTCGCCTTCCCGAACAAGAACGAGCAGTGGATCTTTCCAGTGACATCAACGAGTCGAAGATAGAATACCATTCCATATCCAATGTCACTTGCATCTGCGAAACCATGAAGTTGACAGGAGGTTACCTTGCCGAGGTTTTTCCCTTTGTAACACCGATCAATGGTAACATGCTCTAGTTCAGGTAGCTGAAGCAGCCAATCGGTCCAGTCCTTCAGATCTTTTCCTGTGATCTCCTCATCCCATCCCTTACCATCCCTACAAAGTCTTTGCAGAATTGACTTGGCCTTAAGAACAAACGGGGATGCAATTCCTAAAGGATCGTACACTGAGCTGGTTACTGATAGAATACCTCTTCTAGTAACGGGCTTGTCTTTCATCTGAATTTGGAATCCAAGGGAGTCATTCTCCATGAACCAATAAACTCTGAGAGCTCTTTCGATAGGTGGCTTACTATCCAGACTCCACAACTTGACTTCTTGGGCACGATCACCCTCTGGAATAGATTCCACAACCACATCACTGTTACTCGTCCATTTGGTAAGTCGGAATCCTCCGGATTTACACATTTGAGTCACATCATGTATAAGACTAATCGCCTTCTTCTCTGTAGCAACGGAGGTCAGACAATCATCGACATACATATTTCTTTTCAGTGTGTCCTGAACTTCTTGGGGAAACCGTTTTTGACTGTCCTCTGCAGTTTTCTGAAGAGCAAAGTTGCAAACACTGGGAGATGATGAGGCTCCAAACAGGTGAACCGTCATCCTGTAGCTCCTTGGCTCATTCGCAGTATTCCCGTTGGGCCACCAGTAAAATCGCAGATAGTCTCTTTCATTTACTGGGACCTTCACCTGATAGAACATCGCTTCAATGTCTCCAATGACAGCCACTGGTCCCTCCCGGAATCGCATCAACACACCAAGAAGATTGTTTGTAAGGTCAGGTCCCTGGAGTAAGTTGTCGTTAAGGGAGACACCTTGATATCGCGCAGAGCAATCAAACACAACTCGAATCTTGTTCTTTTTCTTGTGGTATACACCATGATGAGGAATGTACCAGACCTTTCCTTTGTCAAATCCCACAGGTGCTGGTTCCGCATGACCTTTCTCCAACAGTGTTTCCATGAAGGTAGTGTAATCTTCTTTGAACTTGGTATCTGCCTTGAACCTGTTCTCAATGCTGCGTAATCTCCGTTTAGCTATTACCGAGTTATCAGGCAAAATAGTGACCTTGTTACGAAATGGCAACGAAACGCAGTAATGTTCTCCATCCTTATAAATAGAGTTTTCAGCCATATCCAAAAATTGTTTGTCCTCCCTCGAGTTTTCTTTTCTATCGTCAATAAGACGCTCAGGGAAATCCATGTTCATAGATCTCTTAACCATGTCTTCGATGTCTTCTCCAGACTCATCCTGAATGTGAACTCTGTTGACACCTATAGTACCACTTTCTCGAAGAACATTCCAGACCACCCATCCGAGCTTAGTTCTTGTGGCATGTGGTGATCCACTAGGGCCTGCAAGTATCTCAATAGGCGAGTAGGCATCTGGTACGTTGCTGCCAATCATCAAACCTATCTCACAGTTAGGCTCAGCTAGTGAAACCTTTGCTAAGTGTTCCCACCTTGACACCTCTGCTTGTGTTGGGATGTGCTTCTTAGACACGGGCATTTTCTCCTTCGTGAACACTCGCGGAAGATCAATAGCATTTTCCGAGTCAATGTCACTTACTTGCAGTCCACTGATGGAAAATGTGTTCATGATAAATGGCTCACCCATTGTACTCAGTGTAAGCTGTGTCTTCTTACCTCTAGCTCCAAGCTGTTTCATAACTGTCTCGGTGCAAAACGAAGCACTACTACCTGTATCCAAGAATGCGTATGTCTCTATACTATGAGGTTTATCACGCAAGCGAATTCTAACTGGGACTATCGCCATGGCACAAGACACATCCCCCTTTTGATCTTCTTTTGCGATAGCATAACCAGTACTGGCATTCGATACACTAACAACTGACGAGCTTTCTTCGTTGTGTAAGATAGATGGATGACATTTTTTGCATATGCCGCACTTGGAACGATTACGGCATCTCTTCGACAAGTGGCCTTTCTTGAGACAGCCAAAGCATAATCCCTTTTCTTTAATGAAGTTGACTCTTTCGTTCATAGGTTTGGCAGTTATCTTTTTGCAAGAATCCAGAGAATGGGAAGTAGAGTCACAGAAGAAACACTTATAATTCGGGCCTGGAGGAGGTACAGTCTCACTGGTGCTCTCAGGTATAGAATCTGTAACAATCTCTGGAACTGCATTGCTGGAACGTGCAATCTTTGTCTGAGTCTTTGGTCTTGAAGTCCCAGTGGCATTACTTCCATACGTAGGGTCGTTGACTTTCTTAGCCTCTGCCTTCACAAACTTCATCAAGTCTTGGAACCGAACCTTCCTCTTCGCTTCCTTGTACTTGTATACTTGGTTCCTCCATTTATCATGCAGATAGAAGGGTAGTTTGAGCATTAATTTCTTAATATTGTCCGAGTAGTCAAGAACGCCATTTGATTTTGTGCCAACTGCATTATCACAATCTACAAGAAACAAAGAGAAGTCATCGAGTGCCTTCGGGTCTCCAGGACGAATGGTGGGCCAGTCTAATGCTTTCTTGATGAAAGCTGTCGCTATAACTTCCTCATCGCCATAGCGATCCTCCAGCTGACTCATGGCTGCCTTATAAGCCTTGTCGCCGTTAAGATGGCTGAATCCTGACACCACTTTATGTGCATCTCCGAATGTAAGTTGTTCAAGGTAGTTCATCCTTTCATCGTCATCATCAGTGTTGATTACAACCTTCGAGTGAAATTGACGAATAAATCTGCGATATTCTAGAGGATCTCCACTAAACTTCTTTACCTCTGCCACAGGTTTTCTTAAATGTTGAACTACCGACTGAACTACGGTTTGTGAATGGGACGAATCAACATATTGTTCAGGTAGTGTTCTCGATGACACTTCTGCTACACCAGTCATATGTGGTCTAGGTCTATCATATAGGACTGGAGGGGGACTTGCACAAACACTTTCATCTGTAAATCGTACAGGCAATGGTCGCGGCTTAGGGGAGGTAAATCGCGGTTGCTCGAACGCAAGAGCCTGGTCAACTGAATCATTAAGATTTTCATTTGAGTCGTACTTGTCGAGTACTCCGCTTCTCGCTTGAGCGACAGCTATACCGGTATCAAGTTCCAGCTCTTCCTCTTTGAGCTTTAGCGACAACTTAGCTAACTCAATTTCATGTTTCTTTGATAACGCTAGTTTCCTTGTCTCTAATTCTACCCTAACCTGTTCTTCTTTGATACGTTTCAGAGACGCGTATGAACTGGCAGTACTGGAAACGGATACATTATCATCGGCTTCTGGATCAGTTTTCTTTACAATGCCTTGGTCTATTTTCTCGCCAGCCACACTCAACTCTTCGGCTACAGATAAAGTGTTCTTACTCAATGTCATAGCACTCCGCGAAGAAATGTAGTTCTCAATCCAACTTTTGAATTGTTTCGCAGAACCATAATTCTCATTGAACCTTTGAATAAGCTCATCATGCTCATGGGAAGAGACTTGGGGCAGCAAAATGTCATACAGTTCCAAATATTTTTCGAACTCACTCATCCACATACTGTATTTTTTACGCACAATATCCAAAGGTTCGTCATCTTCAGTGGCTATTTCTTTTAAATATCTCTCTGACCTACATAGAGACTTGTATTTTTTGTCAAGTTGTTCCATATTGTACTGCATGCCTTTCTCACTAAATTTTCTGGCCCGTCCAGAATCTGAATTTAAGTCATACATGTAACCTTCTACAGCTTCACTGTCTCTAGTAGCCATCTTGTTCCAGATCTGTATCACTTAAAAGCTTGAAGATCATACCTCTTACATCTGGGATGATACGTCAATGAATGTAGGCGTCGAGTACGCCTCGAAATCGCTCTGGCTATCGTAAATAAATGAGGTCAATTCCATCTTCCTGGCTTCATCTGTGTTTATTATCTTTGACATCAACTACATACAAGTATAGTACAGGTGTATTGACTCAGTGATAGTTCTACGTAGGTAGATTGACTGTAGCGAAAAGAAACAGTACTTATTAGACTAATTAACTAAGCAACAGTTACTATTATGCCTTATCATCTATAACACATGACGAGTTTGATCTGTAGATGAGATCGAGACAACTCGCCCTCTACTATTCAGTATACAATACACATGACTTGACAAGACTAGGACGTTTCGGCCCAGAATGAATTTAACCGAACCTGATAAATATAGCAAAATACAATACTATTACGATACTATTACTCTTACACATTTATAGCGAGTTAAACAAAAATGAAACAGCAATGTATCAATCATATCATAGCATACAAATACAGCAGAAATCAAGTGATATACTAGAATGCACGAGGGACTTGTCGTCTGTCCACGGTTCACTGACATATTTATATATTGGCCAAATTATCCAAAATGACATTATAACATGATGACATGGATTCCTAAACAAGCATAAATCATATTCAAATCATTCAACAGTAATTAGTTACCGTATCGTATCCTACGATAGTCCGAACGAATCTTCTCATACTCAAAACATGTGCTGCGCTTGGATAACGCTATCCCATAATATTCGTCTATACTAAAACTGGAAACCGGATAACCGTATTTTCCGGAATCTTAACAAAATTACCACAAATGAAACTAAACAATAAATTCAACATAAAACTAACATTTAGGCCGTAACAGCGATGAAACTGGACATATATACTTCGTCAGGCTCTAATAGTGCCCTGACAATATCCTTCACTCTCCTAAATTCAATTTAATTAGAATATCAATATTTACAAAATTATGCTCCAGGTCAATCCGACTAATGTTCAAGAATTCCGAAGGAATCCCGCAGCTGCATTCATGATGTCAATATTTGTTACATGTGATAAAATTCCCATTTAGCGTCTGATTGGACAAAACCTTTTTATTCTTATATTCATTTATGTCTGAAATGTGTTTCTCTATTTTCTTTTTACAAAATATTATTTT